>NC_064809.1:46791092-46893880 GCF_023721935.1 Panthera uncia
CCTTCCCTTCCCTTCCCTTCCCTTCCCTTCCCTTCCCTTCCCTTCCCCATTGCCCCTTCCCCATCTTCCCTTCCCCACCTCCCCTTCCTTTCTCTCCCCTTCCCTCCCCTCCTCTCCCCTCTCCTCAGGTCCTTCACTAAGGCAGCTCTTCACTATAATGAAGAATCTGAACTGATGATATGGAAACAGTATGGAAAAACCAAAAAAAAAAAAAAATTAAGCTTGAAAAGCAAAAATGGTAATTTTTAAGCCACCAGAGAATATACCAGATTCCTAAACAAGCCAGTTCCTCTTATGCATTGGTGCCTTTAAAAAATAAATGTATAAAGAAAATAGAAAAGCATAGAGAAAATGTAACATGCATTTCAACATTCAAAATGTCACCTTTTTAAAGTGTTTCTCCCAGACAGAATAGATAAAGCAGAATTCTTGGGTTATAGGAAACACAACTTTTTGTAGATATTGACAAATTATTTCCCAAAGTGGTTACACCAGCTGACCCACCCATCATTAGAATTCCTATTTCCTCCATATTCTTAACATTTGGTATTATTAAACTGTTTTTTTTTTACCATTATGATATATGTGAAATGGTATTTAATTGTTGCTTTGTGCTTCATTTTTTTCAAAATATAAGCTTTTCTTTTTAGAAAAAAAGGTGTTTATTTAATTTGAGAGAGAGAGAGAGAGCACATGCACACATGTAATCAGGGGAGGCACAGAGAGACAGGGAGAGAGAGAATCCAAAGTAGGCTCTGTGCTGTCAGCATAGAGCCTGATGTGGGGCTCAGACTCACAAACCATGAGATCATGATGTGAGCTGAAATCAAGAGTCGGACGCTTAACTGACTGAGCCACCCAGGAATCCCCATTTTTTTTTTGATTACTAGAGAGATTCAATGTCTTTTCAAACACTAGTTTATTGCTTATTTTAACTTTGTTGTATAGAAAGTTTAGTTTTCATTATGGCCACATTCATTTTTTTTCTTCTGTAACTTACCTTAACTGAGAAATATTTTCCTAGTTGAGATCACAAAGTCATTTTCTATTAATTTCTTCTAAGTTTTGAAGTTTGAGTTTCACATTCAGGTCTTTATTCCATTTATAATCCATACGGAATGAACTCTATATTTGTGTATAGTTTCAGGTAGGATTTTAATTTCTTTTTTTTTTAGGATTTTAATTTCATTTTTTCCATGTTGCAAGCCTACTGTGCCAGTATCATTTCCCAATTGACTTGTAATATCACCTCTATCGTATTCCAAGTTCCATTGCTTGCTGTGTCTGATTCTAGAATCTGAATTTTTTCCATTGAGCTATTTGTCCTTGAGTTTGTCTTTGCTTGTGGTCATTTGACAAACTTCTACTCACCTTCTTAACCTCATCCATGTGCCCTTATTAATGTCCCCTAAGCAGAAATGATTATTTTCTCCCTATGCTTTTCTGAGTATTCCTCTATTAAGTACATATAAAATAGTATATTACTGACCAATGATTATGATCCTAAGACCTGGAGGCAAAGTAGTCTTATAGCCTTGAAGGCTCTCATCTCTGCATTCCCAAAGACTCTTGGGACCCCAGAGAGCCAACTGTCATCCATATTGAATCAGAGGATGCCATAAATCATTCACTACTTTTCTTGTATAAGCAGCTGTAATGGAGAACTATGTGAATAACATCTGTCTACCAGATCTCATTTGGACACATCACTGCTCTGGCCATTGGGAAACCTTATCTCTGCCTCCTGTGTTTAAAGAAAATGGAAAATGCCTGTTTCTGCACGTTATTGTCTCTTACCTTGTGATTTACCCCTATCTTAAGCTGACAATCATTTGGACTTGGTTTCTGAAGGACAACTGCCACATTGTGACCTTGCTATTGACTGGGTTTATTATCCTCAAATTGTGGTTTCTGGTTACCTTCAACTAAATGACCGCAATACACTGTATATGTGTATATACATCTCAAATTTGGGGTAATGCAGTTACAGGACTCAAATTCTGCCTTCAGACTGAACAGAGAAATCTATTTCCTTTCCTGGAGAAAACTTTAACTGATATGGAACAGTTTGGATGCTCTCATAAGAAAGTATAGTGACACACAGATCAACACGTGTGATATACAGAGAAAAATTGTTATCTGGTTCAGTTGGGAAATGGGGATGATTCTGACAATATAATATGATAGAAAGTTTTGTGTGTTTAACATACACCGATTAAGAGGTAGTGTGATATTCACTCATTCATTTATATGTTCAACAAATATTTCTGAGTATACATTATGCCTCTGTCACTGTGCGGGGCAATCCATATGTCCAAATTGAGTAGAAAAACCAGGGAACTGATGGTCAGAAGGCCTGGCTGCTAGTCTTGGCCCTACACACTACCTGGTGGTATGATTAAAGACGAGCCATTAGGTTTTCTGGGTCCCTTTCCTCATGCGAAAACAGGAGGAGGTAGATGATTTCAAAGGACTCTTCCAGACTGAACATATAGAGACTTTGAAATTTCCCACAAAATGCCAATAAACAGCAGAATAGCTGTCTCTACCTATAGAGTGCCCATTATATGGTTGTCACTATACACACCTTATTTCAAGTTCTCACAACAGGTCAGATGAGGATACCGAAGCTAAGTAACACATCATAATGCACTCAAAATCACACAACTAGTAAGTCACAGAACTGAGCTAGATAGGAGTTCAGGTCCCTCTGACACCAAGCTGTAAGTGATCTATTCAGTACCATTCTGCCTGTGATGTGGTCTTTGATGCAGAATGCCTTCATGATCTTCGATCTGTCTAGAAACCTTCTTGTGAATGTACATTATCATTGATGGCATCAGACTTCTCCCTCTCCCGCTCCCTCCCTCTCTGGATGGTGAGCACAGTGAGACAAAGAGGGTGACAGGTACCTCAGCACCAGAAGAGCGATGAGGAGGAGCAGAACCACAGCTCCTGTGAGGGTGAAGACCGCAATCAACAGGGCTTGAGGGCCTGTGGCAGAAAAGGCAGTGAAAAAATGCATTAGTAAGGATCTTTGAAGAGCGAATAAAAACATTTCAAAGACTCTAGTTGTATAATCTGATTTGAGGAAAGGGAAAGGAGAAACTTTTAAAAAATATTGATCTTTTATTAATCTCTTCATTGGTAGTTCAGGTCCTGCATCTGTGGTCTCTGAAGAAAATTATCTGGAATGTGCCAGGGGAAGTGGTTTAATTCCAGCTATCCTTATAATCTGTTCACTGTACTTCTTATGGGAATCACCAAATGTTACAAGAACATAAAATAGTTTTCAGTGCAGAGATAATTTTGGTAGGAAGTCCACCTAATATCCTTGGAACTCCTATACCTAAGGAGGACTCATAGAGAAAGAGACAACTATTTTTTAAGAACAAGCACAAATCAGAAGAAAAGTCAGTCACTGTAGAATACCAAGTGACAGTGTTGCCTGCTGGTCCTTCCCAAGCACTACCAGGTCATTGAGGGAAGTCACTGAAGAATGTAAGTGACTTTATTTATTAGAACACTAGTTGTAGGTGGAGCTGTAAGGATGGAGGGATTTAAGAGACTCACAGAAGGGTAAGTGAAACCCAGGAAAATGTGGATCTAACCCAAGGAAGCATTGAAGCAGAATCTGAATCTACAAAGGAACAAGGCTTTATTGAGAAGGACAGCAGCAATAGTAAAACTGTGCAAGAAAGTCATGGTTCATATATGCCACAATGGATTCAGTTCAAGAAGGGGAAATGGAATGGATTCTAACCAATAGACAGTGATATTTAGCTTTATATAAATAATGATGAAAATGTTTACTAATTTTCAACTTTTAGAATCAAATTGTAGGTAAATGGCAGAGGGCTTCATAGAGGTACAAAACAGATATTATCAACTATGAAAAATTAAAGAGAAATACAGGAGACTCTGGGAGATAAGAAGGAGGTAGAAGGGAGGATAGGGTCACTAGTTGGGAAGCAAGAAGTTTTGTATATAGTTGATAGAATAATACTAGAAACTTACGTGTATTAATTAAAACTACAAAGGCATCCAATAAATGAATTGACAAAAAATATATAGCTATATTGAGAAAAGGTTAGAAAAAAGTAGGGCTGGTGAAGATGAACCAAATCTTTCATCAGTACAAGAAATAAACAGATAACATCTAATATTTATAAATCAAGGAAGATATTCATATTACTTAGAAATATGCAACAAACTAAAGTCAGAAGTGATTGAGAGACCAAAGTTGACAGAGACGGGACCAGGCACACTCACTTTCCACTATGAATATTTCTACTATTGGGTTTAAAAATCACATGCATGAATTTTTCGTCACTAAAATTTTCTCTGTGCTTTTTATAAGGGGTGGTGTTGAAGAATTTATGCTTTGCTGCTAATGTAGGATGTTGCCTCTGCTTGTTATCTTGTTTTCTGCTAAGGGAAAACCTACAACAGTGAAAATTTGAGCGCTGGATTTCTGTTCTCATCAGGGAAGAGACTGATTAGTACTCTGGATTTGGAGTTGCAGTATGGGCATGTTTGACTGTGTGAATTCTGCTTATTACTGTGATCATCACTTCCCTCACCTAGCCACCACTGCCATTGCCATCACTCTCCAATTCCACACAAAAAACGAAGTCAACACAAGAAATGCAATTCTACTCATCAATGATTCTACTCATCAGTCTACTAAGATTACACATCCCCCTAGACTAGAACATGAATTGGAGGGACTAGGGGGAGCTTCCGCTGGGTCATTGCCCATCTCAATTCCTATATGCCCCCTACAGTATGAACATCTCACTGCACCATATTTAAATATACTATATACTATTTAACTATAGCAGTTGTTAATTCAACATACTTTTCAGTTTTGCTTAAGTTAGTCAAGTCACAGTATTACATTAGTTCAAAGGTCAAGCTTCTGCTGCTGTGGTTATCACATTCTATTTAATTCCATTTACAGTGAAGGTAGAATGATTTTATAAGCCCACAGTCATATGATAGTTAGAAAGAATCTTAGAGTTAGTTAACAGATGTCCTGATTTGAAGGAGGAAGAAACTAACACTTGGAGAAGTAAATTGACTGAAATTAACACAGGGTGGATTAGTGCTGAGTAGAAATGAATTTATAGTTATCTCATATTGTTCCTTCTTCCTTCCTTCCTTCCTTCCTTCCTTCCTTCCCTCCCTCCCTCCCTCCCTCTCCTTCCTTCCTCCCTCCCTTCCTCCCTCCATCTCTTCTAAGGCACTAAGTTGGGCAAGCAGACATGAATAAAGAATAGACCCTACACTCACACAGTATATGGTTTAAAAAGATGTGTAAACCAATAAGTGTGATATAAATTCTATGCTAGAAGTCTGGTGGGATTTGGGAAAGATCAATGGGAAGCTAAGAAAAAGCTTAGAAAAGATGAAATTCAAATTAAATGTTGAAGATGAGTGGCTGTTTACCAGTTGTATGGAGGAGTGATACATTTTAATCAGAGCGAGTAGCATCACTGAAGACACAAGGGCACGAGGTTGCAAGACCACCTCCCACCATTTTTTTAAGGAAATAGGAGGAAGTTGAGGGAGTAGGGAAGGGATTTCAGGCAAGATGAAAGAAAGATAAGTCTGTAGAAGTAAGAAGATAAATGGACATTTTGTGCTGTAATAAGTCATTTAGACTTTATTCTATGGGTAAGGTAGAGCTGCCAATTGAGTGTTAGCAATAATGCAACAATATGACTGGATCCACGCTTTCATTCTGGTGGCACTGTTGGTTAGACTAGAGGTGGGCAGGAAGCAGGACTGAAGCAGGAAGTCAGGTGGATGTTATTGTAACCCAGGAGGCAGATGATGATGGTTTAGAACATTCCCTGGCATTAAGTAAATCTTGGTAGAATGAATGAAACCATAGTGATAGTGTTATCTCAGTTGAAACATTCTGACACTTAGTTGGCAGTTGTGTACCCAGATAAAAGACCAGATGAAATCTCGTTTACTATTTGAAAGATTGAATTACTTTATTTATAAAGTTTGAAGTTAAATGTAGTAACAGTTGAGTAATGAAAAGTTCTGGCTAACTGAATTTTCTGGCTAAATGAGGATGAAGTGAAGTTGCCCAGGATGATACAATGTCCCTGTAATATGAATATTTAATGTGATGTCTCTTAGGTAAATAATGAGAGTTCTCTCAAAAATTATTTTTTGAGAAGTTGAGCATTTTATAAAGCACAGATCCTTCTATTGAATAACTCAAATACCCCAAAACTCTTAAAGAAATATATTAAAAATACAAGCTGACATTGTTACCACAGGCTATAATTAAGGGAAAAGAAAAAATAGTTGTAACTCAAAAAGTTACAAAGGAAAGAAGTAAAGAGTTGCAGAAATCCATGAGAAAAGAGATACATTTTAAAAGTTAAGTGTGGTTAAACCTAGGAAGCTTGCAGATGGTTCTAGAGATAATTTTAAAAAGCTTGCTCATGAAAAGAAATCAACTTTAAAAAGCAATGATAGTATTGTTTTACTTTTTCAAGATTGCTTTGGGTATAGGGGGTCTTTTCTGCTTCCACACAAATTTTAACATTGTTTGGCCTACCTCTGTAAAAAAAGCTGTTGGTATTTTGACAGCGACTGCATTAAATGTATAGACTGCTTTGGGTAGTAAAGACATTTTAACAGTATTTGTCCTTCTAATCCATGAGCATGAAATGTCTTTCCATTTCTTTGTGTCATCTTTAATTTTTTCATCAGTATTTTAGAATTTTCAGAGTACAGATCTTTCACCTCTTTGGTTAAGTTTATTCCTAGGTATCTTATCTTATTACTTTGGATTAAAATAATCTTATTATTTTAATATTATTAAATTATCTTATTATCTTATTATTATTAGGATTAAAGACCTAAATGTGAGACCTGAAACCACAAGAATCCTAGAAGAGAACTCAAGCAGTAACTTCTTTGACATCAGTCATAGCAACTTCTTTCTAGATATATCTCCTGAGGCAAGGGAAACAAAAGCAAAAATAATCTATTGGGACTATATGAAAATAAAAAGCTTCTGCACAGTGAAGAAAACAATCGACACAACTAAAAGGCAACCCTACAGAATGGGGGGTGAGTATCCAAAATATATAAAGAACTTATAAAACACCCAAAAAACAATTAATCCAATTAAAACTGGACAGAAGACACAAACAGATATTTCTCCAAAGAAGACATCCAGACGGCCAACAGACACATGAAAAGATGCTCATCATTACTTATCATCAGGGAAATGCAAATCAAAACTATAATAAGATATCACTTCACATCTGTCAGAATGACTCAAGTCAAGAGCACAAGAAACAACCAATGTTGGTGAGGATGCGGAGAAAAAGGAACACTGATGCACTGTTGGTGGGAATGCAAACAGTATGAAAACAGTATGGAGGTTCCTCAAAAAGTTAAAAATAGGACTACTTTATGATCCAGCATCACTTTACTGGGTGTTTACCCCCCAAAATATAAGAACACTAATTCAGAGGGATACATGCAGCCTTATGTTTATTGCACCATTATTTATAAGAGCCAAGATATGAAAGCAGCCCAAGTGTCCATCAATTGATGAATGGATAAAGAAGTGGTATTTTACAAAGGAATATTTAGCCATCAAAAAGAATGAAATCTTGCCATTTCAATAACATGAATGAGGCTGGAGAGTATCATGCTAAATGAAATAAGTTAGAGAAAAACAAATGTCATATGCTTTCACACATATGTAGAATTTAAGAAACAAAATGAAAAAGCAAAGGGAAAAAATGAGAGAGAGAGAGAGAGAGAGAGAGAGAGAGAGAAAGAAAAGAAAGAAAGAAAGAAAGAAAGAAAGAAAGAAAGAAAGAAAGAGACTCTTACTTGTAGAGAACGATCTGATGGTTACCAGAGGGGACAGACTGGGGATGGGTGAAATAGGTGATGGGAATTAAGGACAGCCCTTGTCATGATGAGCACAGGGTGATGTTGGAAGTGTGGAATTATTATACGGCACACCTGAAACTAATATAACACCGTATATTAACTGGAATCAAAATAAAAACTTTAAAAAAGAGCAATGATAACAGTAAATCTGAAGTCAGTTAGGGATTGTTTATTGTTTAGAAGAATGGGATCCCCACTTCCCACATCCTTCTTTGCTTTAGTCAACTGCATATGGCTACTGAATAAAAACACAGGGATCATTTTTAACCATATATGACTCATGGAACACAAGAGGACTAAAAATATAGCAAGAACTTTAACACAAGCAAGTGCATCAAAACACAACTTTTCTCTTTAAGTCCTATTGACCTCAGTTTCTGGTTATTAAAACAGGGCTGCGAGACAAATATTTATAGTTTATTTTTTAGTATTTAAAAATGGTAAATTAATACAGAGTCATGGGAAAAATTGGAAAATTAAGAAAAACATAAAATGGCCAAAAAAAAAATTCTCCTAGGATCCTACTATTCAGAAGCTATCACTGTTAACATTTTAGCATATTTCTTTACAGTCTATTTCTAACATAGTTTTACAAAGAATAGAATCTTATTAAATAAAAATTTGTTCACTTTCCTGTTAATTTACCTTGTGAGTTTTCCCATGTCATTTAAAATTCTTTGTAAATATTTTAATTGGTTTATGACGTACCATTTATGAATGTATCACTTTTTTCTAAATTATTTTATTAATGTTGTTTCCACTTTTTTTTTTCTTTGCATCTTGGGCATAAATACTTGTCCAAATTTAAACTTTTTTCCCTAAAAATAGATTAGTAATGTGAAATTACTTACTATTTATTGTAGTAATCCTTGGCTAAGCCAGACTGTCCTGAGACTTTGTTGCCCAGGAGATACTTAGCTGACCCTATACAGTGATGGCCAATGTTATATGGTCACATCGGAAGTTGCACGGGTGAAGTTATAGTCATGTTAGGGCTTTCCATGATATTATAGGATCTCATCTTAAGTAGATGGGGAATCATCATTATAACCCAAGTATATATCCTGTGAGGAAATGGGGGGAGACTTTTGAAGCCATGCTCACTGATGACTGACGGCTGCTGGCATCATGTGTTTCTTGCTGAAATATGTATACTTTGAGTTTATTGCAGTAAAACGGAGTAAGTGGCATTAAGAATATATGTCTTTGTGTTCACTTTGCCAGTTGTTGCAACTAATTTTCTATAGGTTAATTTTTGTCAGTGATTAGGTAGGATACATATTAAAGAGAGGTATAGCTAAATTAGAATAGGGATAGCTTCAGCATTTAATTAGAACTGTAATATCATTCATTGGGAAGGGAAGTCCACATTTTACAAGCCTAGCAAATCTAATTCAGACAACAGACAAAATAAACAAAAAAATAAAAGCAGGCTAATTGTATAAACCATAGAATGTGCTTACCTTACCAGAAAAGCCATTTCAGGGAAAGAAAATTCACCAAAGGATATCTTACCCTCGCCTGGGATATCATTAGGAAGTTTGTGGTTCTTCCAGATGAATGTGGGGGTTTCTTCCTTTGGAGTAGTCCTATTTACATGGGTGTCATAGGTCAATAGAACGTTGTACTGTGCCAGGGCATGAAAAAGAAGAAGGATGAACAGAAAAAGACATTTTAGAATGACTTCTGATGAGAATGTCCTGCCCATTGACATTTGAATTTCATAGTAACACTTCTCAATGAAACAAGGTAATGTTTTGCAGCCAGGAGCTTAGCTAGGTAGCATCCACTTATTGGTTCACAGCATGAAGGTAGCTTTAAGCTCCATGTGGGTCAATTATTTTGTTTCTTTATGATCATACATCGTATGAGTAACTCCTACCCAATATAGAATCTTTGCCTCTTTAGAGAATTAGTTCAAGCCTCTCATTTTACGAATGTTAAAAGAGAGACCAAAAGAAATTAATGGCTAACTCTAAGTCACATGACAAGTGAAGCACCAATGTTTTCCACAATATTAAGTTGCTTTGAAAACAATATATTGAGAAAATGCACCACAGGTAAAATCCATTATCTATTTTGATATAGGTCAAGGGGCTCTGAAATAATGCTACATTTAAATTCTATCAATTACATAATTTTCAAATATCTTCTATCCTTTTGCTCTAATATGCTGTCTTGTACATGATACTAATTAGGCTTCTAAAAGAAAAGGTATTTTTTTCAAGCAATCCACCAATGGGATATATTAATATATCCTTACAATATTGCTGCATATATTGAGTCGGTTTTGTAAAAGACATCTGAAAAATGACCATCTTTCTAAATTCAACACCATTCCCTCAAAACTTTCTGGACAAAAGTTTTATATCTTTAGAAATATACTTTTAATTTTTTTAATGTTTATTTATTTTTGACAGAGAGAGAGACAGAGCATGAGCAGTAGAAATATACTTTTAACTTGAAAGTATGATCTATAATTGCATATATTGAGGATAGTAAATATCCTAACATTCGGGTACAGTACATTGACTTTCTATTGAGGCTTTCTCTGGATATAGAATAGCTTATCTATATCTCTGTGTTTTGAGAATTAATCCCTGGTTGCCTGTATATACATATTATACAGCACAACTGCTGGCACTAGATTATTGGAAAATTCAACTAGATTTACCTTTATTGAAAAATTCAGCTAGATTTTCCTTCAGAGAGAGTAAGTGTACAGAACATTTTTTATACTGAAGAGCAGTTATGAGGATGATATAGGATCGTCATGTATTTGCTTCTCTCCAAAGGAATCATTAGGTGCAAATGACTTAGAGGGGAGTATAGTTATCTTTGTAGTTACTATAATAACTGGAGCATTGGTGACACTTTTCTAAAGGTACTCCCATGAAATGTATGTGAAATATAGCATTATATTAAAGGTTTATATAGTAACTGTAAACTATGGAGTAGTTTTCTGAAATGCCGCCCTCAAATTTCTGGTTTAACTTTCTCAATCTGGACATCTTTTCTCTAGCTTTCCATATTTCCCATTACAGATATCTTTTACAAGGGGGGGGGGGTCAACATATATGCCAAATGTATGACTTAAAGATGCCATAATGATCACATTGTAAAATTACATGAAAAAATGAATAACTCTTTGTCTTAGATTCCTAGTTATGTGAGGACACAATGTCTTAAAGAAAAATACTTTCTACTGACCATTTGGTTGGCTAGAACAGTGGCTTTCATAGTTTGCGATGGGCACAATTTTGGGTGACATACAGATAGGTGTTTTGATTTTAAATTAAATGCTGATCAGCCATTAATTATATTCCAGATAAGAAGCTAAGCAAGCACTGGAAACATGGAAAAGTAAGACCCATTCCCTTTCTTTAAAGAACCTACATGGGGGTGCCTGGGTGGCTCAGTTGGTTAAGCTTCTCACTCTTGATTTTGGCTCAGGTCATGATCTCATGGTTTGTGAGACTGAGCCCTATGCTGTGCTGACAGGGTGGAGCCTGTTTGAGATTCTTTCTATGAATCTCTCTGCTCCTTCCTCTGCTCCCTTTCAAAACAAATAAACTTTAAAAAATAAAGAACCTATATGTAGGTGAGGAGAAAAGATACATGTAATGTGAATAAAAACATGACATTATAGGATGGCTTGTGCCAGAAATATTGCACAATTAGTGATTTTTATGAGTTCAGATGGAGAGAACAGGGAATGTTTCATTGAAATTTTTAGCTGTGGAAATGAATAAACAATTCTTAGGACAGAAGTGTCATCCTATCATTGATATCCCATCAACAGTCTGGTATTTATATCAATATATTCTGGCTAAGTATCTTATATAGAGTCAATAGAGTATGGATATTCTAAATAAGGTCTATGGGTCAAAATGCTTAAAGAATAGTCTCAAGTAGGGCATAATTGTGAATTTGAAAAAAATAACTTGCAGATTTTTAAACACAACTTCTCTAATTCCTTTTCTATCACTTGCCTTGTAGTTATCCTTCCTCTCCTAGTCACTTCACCCCAAATTCCTGATAAGAAGTCAGACATACTTTGTTGGTATCCACGGAGGTATACAGAAGCATCATAGTGTTGTCAATATCCCCACAGTTGTCCAAAGTCACAGGACCCGCATGCCCTAGGGTAAAACCAGGAAAAGTTAGAGGTTATTTTTGACTTTTTGACAGAAGGTATGAAATAGGTTCAAATTGTTCTATTTTACTGAAAGATTGTCTTAATGAGCTAATCAGAAGGAATCTCCATTGGCTCCTAGCCCTGAGATCTCTGATGGATATTTATTTTAATGTTTATTGATTTGAGAGAGAGAGAGAGAGGCGGGGGGGGGGGAGAGAGAAAGAAAGCATGAGCAGAGGAGGGGCAGAGAAAGAGAACCCCAGGCAGGCTCCATGCTGTCAGCACAGAGCCCAATGTGGTGCATGAACTCAAAAACCATGAGATCATGACCTGAGCTGAAATCAAGAGTTGGATGCTTAACCGACTGAGCCACCCAGGCACCCCTCTCTGATGGATATTTTTGAGAGAAATGCTAATTAGTATTTAGTTAGAAGGGAATTTTTTTTCATTGCATTTAGGATGAAATAAAATATAATCAGCCAATAAATCCTTCTAATTATTAGTGAAAAGCTTTTGCTAAGAATATTTACTAAAGTAGTGAAAATTTCTCATATACCATGTGATTTCCTGTATTATCACATTATTAACTTCACATGTCCAGTTTTCAACAAAAATATCACAAGGCATAGTAGGAAACTGAAAAGTGTGGCCCAAATCAAAAGAAAAAAATAAATAAGCCAGCAGAAACTAACTCTGAAAAAGACATGATGGTGGATTTAATAGACAAATGCTTTAAAACACTTGTCTTAAAGATGTTCAAAGAATTTAAGGAAGAGATACATAAAGCCAGGAGAATAATGTATGAACCAAATTGAAATAGCAATAAAGAGAAGGAAAACTTAAAAAGGAAACCAAAAGCAAATCCCAAAACTGAAAAGTACAATCACTGTAATGAAAAATTCACTAAGGAAATTCAAATGCAGATCTGAGCAGGTAGAAGAAAGAATCAGTGAACTTGAAGACAGGACAATGAAAATTATTAAGTCTACAGAACAGAAAAAAAAATTGAAATGAACAGAGCCTAAGGGACCTGTGCAACACCATCAAACAGACCACCATATGCATTGTGGAAGTGCCAGAAGAAGAAGAAGAGAGAGAAAGGGGTAGAGAAAGGGGTAGAGTCTAATCAAACTGACAAAAGCCAAAGACAGAATTTTGAAAGCAGCAAGAGAGAAGTGATTTATCACATCCAAGAGATACTCAATAAGGTTTTTAGCAGACTTCTCGTTAGATGCTTTGAAGGCCAGAAGGTAGTGGGCTGATCAAAATGCCAAAAGAAAACCTTTCATCCAAGAATCCTTTATCCAATGAATCTGTCTGTCAAAAGTGAGGGTGAAAGTAAGACATCCCAAGATAAACAAAAGAGTTTGTAACCACTAGAACTTGATCTGCAAGAAATGCTAAAGGGAGTCCCATAGGTTGAAATGAAAGGACACTGTACAATAACTCAAAGCCATATGAAGAAATAAAGATCTCAATAAATGCAAATGCATGGGCAATTATAACATGTAGCATTATTATAACAATGGTGTGTAATTCCACTTTTTATTTTCTACATGATTTAAGGGATGAATGTGTTTTTAAAAATTAGTCCCCAAACTAGCATTATTATAACTGGTTTATAACGCTACATTTTGTTTTTGACATCATTTAGGACACTAATGCTTAAAATATCCACAGTTTATATTTTTGGACACACATGTATAAAGATGTAATTTTGCAACATCAATGTCTGAAAAAGGTGGGGATGGAAGTATTAAAGCTATAGAGTTTTTTTCAAACTTTATGTATTTATTTTGAGAGAGAGAGAGAGAGAGAGAGCACTCAAGCTGGAGAGGGGCAGAAAGAGAGGGAGAGAGAGAATTCCAAGCAGGCTCTGTGCTGTCAGCACAGAGCCCGATGTGGGGCTCGACCCTACAAACTGTCAGATCATGACCCAAGCCGAAATCAAGAGTTAGATGCTTAACTGACTGAGCCACCCAGGTACCCCTAAAACTGTAGAGTTTTTAAAAAATGTGATTGAAGTTAAACTGGTATAAAGTCAAATTAGAATGTAATAATCTTAGAGTGTTAACCATAATACCTATGGCAACCACAAAGGAAATAGTTAAAGAATATAAATAAAAAAATAAGACAGGAATTCAAACATTTCACTACAAAATAAATCAACTAAACACAGAAGAAGAAAATAATGCAGAAAATGAGAAACAAAAAAAAAATGAGAAACAAAAAAACAAACAAATCTCTTCTTCTCAGTAATTACTTTAAATATAAAATAGATTTTATTTTGATTGGAGAATCAAAGATAGAGATTTGAAGACTGTATTTTTAAAAAAATGATTCTATATGATATCTATAAAAGACTCATTTTAGATCCAAAAACATAAATAGTTTGAAAGAGAAACAATGGAAAAGGATATTCTATGCAAATAGTAACTGAAAGAGAGTGGCGGTGGATATACTAATATCAGACAAAATAGACTTTAAATTAAAAATTTTATAAGAGAAAAAGGATAGGGTATATTAATAAAGGTTTCAATACAGCAAGAAGATATAACAATTATAAACATCTATGCACTTAATAACAGACTACCAATATACATGAAGCAAAAATTGGCAGAATTGAACAAAGAAATGGACAGTTCTACAATAATAGTTGAAAATTTCAATACTCCACTTTTTAAAAAATTTGTTTATTTTGAGAGAGAGGGAAGGAGGGGCAGAGATAGAGGGAGAAAGAGAATCCCAAGCAGGCTCTGCACTGTCATCACGGAGCCCAGTGTAGGGCTTGGACACACAAACTGTGAGATCATGAACTGAAGTGAAATCAAAAGTCAGACGCTTAACTGACTGAGCCACCCAGGTGCCCCTCAATATTCCACTTTCAATGATGGGTAGAATAACAAGACAAAAGAAGTTTGGAAATAGAAGACTTGAACAAATACATCAACTAGATCCAATAGACAAACACAGAACAATATAATACACATTGTCTACCCGACAATAGAATACACATTATTCTTAAATGCACATAAGGCATTTTCCAGGATAGATCATATGTTAGGCCACGATTAAGTCTGAATAGATTTAAAGTGATAGATATTTTACAAAATATCTTCTCTGACCATAAAGTCAGACTTCAATAATAGAAGGAAAGCTGGAAAATTCACCAATTTGTGGACATAAAAAAATCACTCTCTTAAACAATTAATGGATCAAAGAAGAAATCACAAAGGAAAAGTTTGAAAACCTAAAGACAAATACAAATGAAAACATAAAATACCAAAGCTATGGGACACAGCAAGAGCAGTGCTAAGGGGGGAATTTATAGATGTAAATGTTTACACTAAAAAAACAAAAACATATGCAAATCAAAAATCTAACTTTACAACTTAAGAAACCAGAAAAAGAAGAACAAACTTAACCCAAAGCTAGCAGAAGGAAGGAAATTATAAAGATTAAAGTAGAGGTAAATGAAATACAGAAGAGAAAAACAACAGAAAAAAGTCAATGAAACTAAAAGTTGGTTCTTCAAAAACAGCAACAAAATTGACAAACTTTTAGCTAAGTAGATAAGAAAATGACTCGGGGTGCCTGGGTGGCTCAGTCGGTTAAGCATCCGACTTCGGCTCAGGTCACGATCTCACGGTCCATGAGTTCGAGCCCCGCGTCAGGCTCTGGGCTGATGGCTCGGAGCCTGGAGCCTGCTTCCGATTCTGTGTCTCCCTCTCTCTCTGCCCCTCCCCCATTCATGCTCTGTCTCTCTCTGTCCCAAAAATAAATAAACGTTAAAAAAAAAAAAAATTAAAAAAAAAAAGAAAATGACTCAAATTACGAAAATAAAACATGAAAGTTGGGGACCTTATCAATTCTATAAAAAAAAAAATTATTATAAGCAATTCTATAGCAACAAATTGGATACTTTAGATTAAATGGGCAAATTTCTAGAAACATAAAACTTACCATGACTAAACCATGAAGAAATAGAAAATTTGAATAGATCTATAAGTAGTAAGGAGATTGAATCAGTAATCAAAAATCTCCTGACCAAACAGAAAAAAAAAAAAAATCTGGATCTAATTGCTTTATTGGTCAATTCTACAAACATTTAAAGAATAATTAACACCAATACTTCTCAAATTCAAACTTAAAAAAAAAAACCTGAAGAGGAGGAAACATTCCCTAACTCATTCTATATGGCCAGATATCTGATATCAAAGCCAGAAAATGACACTAAGAAAAGAAAACTATATCAATATTCCTAATAAACACTGATTTAAAAGTCCTCAACAAAATACTGGCAAACAGAATTCAGCAGCATATTATTATTTTTTTTTTATTTTTTTTCCAAACAGCAGCATATTAAAAGAAATATACACTAGGACCAAGTAAGATTTATTCCTTGAATGCAAGGATAGCTCAACATATAAAAGTTGAGAAAGTTGATATATTATATTGATAATATACCACAAATAACAGAATGAAGGAAAAATGCATGACCTTATCAATCTGATGAAAAGAAAGCATTTTACAAAATTAAATACTTTTCATGATAAAACATAACAAACTAGGAATAGAAGGAAACTATCTCAACATAATAAAATCCATCTATGAAGAACCCATAACCGCATCATACTTGATGGTGACAGACTGAAAGCTTTTCCTGTAAGATCAGGAACAAAGCAAGGATTCCCATTCTTGCCACTTTTATTAAACGTAGTACTAGAATACCTAGCCAGAGCACTTAGGCAAGAAAGAAAGAAATATAAGTATCCAAATTGGAAAGGAAGAAGTGAAGTTATCTCTAATCGCAGATGATAAGACCTTATATGTTGAAAATTTTCAATATTCCACAAAAAACTGTTAAAACTAATAAAAGAGCAAAGTAGCAGGATAAAAAGTCAACAGTCAAAACTCAGTTGCATTTTTATACAGTAACAATGAACATTCAGAAAAGGCTATTAAGAATACAATTCCAGTGGCAGTTACAGGCTTCCATTTATGGAATGAATAGGTCATACCGAAAAACGATACAGGAAATATAGTCAATGTATAGTCAAAGGTATAGAGAATATGGTCATTGGTACTGTAATAGCGTTGTATGGTAACAGATGGTAGGCATACTTGTGGCAAGCATAGCATAAAGTATAGACTTGTGGAATCACCATGTTATATGGCTGAAACTAAGGTAACATTGTGTGTCAACTATATTTCAATAAAAAAGAATACAATTCCATTTATGATAGTATCAAAAAGAATAAAATACTTAAGAATTTACTTAACCAAGCTGAAAGACTTGTACAAAAAAAAACCTCCAAAACATTTCTGCAAAAAATTAGATATAAATAAATGGAAACTTCCCATGTTTATGTAATAGAAGAATTAATATCATTAAGAAATCGGTATTACCCAAAGCAGCCTATAAATTTAATGCAATCCCTGTCAAAATCTCAATAATTTTTTTTGCAGAAATAGGAAAAGCCATCTTAAAATTCATATGGAATTTCAAGAGATGCTAAATAGCCAAAACAATTGAAAAAGAAGAACAAAGCTGAAGGACTCACGTCTTAATGTCAAAACTTACTACAAAGCTACAGTAATCAATAGTATGGTATTGGCATAAACTCGGATGTATACACAAATGGAATGGAATAGGATGTTCAGAAATAAACCCTTACATATATGGTCAAATAATTTTCACTAAGGGTGACAAGACCATTCAATGGGGGGAAAGAGTCTTTTCAGCAAATGGTGCTGGGAAAATTAGATATCCACATAGCTCAAAATCCATCCTGACTTAAATGTAAGGCCTACAACTATAAAACTTAGAAGAAAACACAGAGCAAAAGTTTCATGACATTAGATTTGGCAGTGATTTCTTAGATATGATACCAAAGGCAAAGGCAACCAGTGAAAAATTAGGCACACTGGACTTCATGAAGATTTAAAAACTTTGTGCATGAAGACATCAACAGAGTAAAAAAGGCAACTCACAATATAGGAGAAAATATTTGCAAATCATATATCTGATTCACTATTAATAGCTAGACAAAAAAAAAACAATTCAAAAAGGAGCAAAAAGACTGAAGAGACAATTTCTAAAGAACATATGCAAACATACACATTATCAACAGAGTGAAAAGGCAACTCACAAAATAGGAGAAAATATTTGCAAATCATACATCTGATTAGCTATTAATATCCAGACAAAAAACCCAAACAATTCAATTCAAAAAGGGGCAAAGGACTGAAGACACATTTTCTAAAGAACATATACAAATGGCCAATAAGGTCAATAAGCACATGAAAAGGTGCTTGATATTGCTAATCATTAGGGAAACGTAAATCAAAATTACAATAAGATGCTACTTCACACTCAGGAACATGTGTTGGGAGCTTTGGGATGGTGTTGTTATGAGAGGTTATGATAGTTTGAGTGGTGACACAGGGTCCCAGATCCCTAAATGATAGAAAGGAGATATGGAAGGACCAAAATCAAATGGCAGAGATTTCTCTTCTCCCTAGTCTCTAAGCATTTTCGGGACATCACTGCCCAAAATGCCCTGTGATGAGCCTGTTATAAATACAAAGTCCAAGCCATTTGCCCTTTCTTTGGGATTGAAAAATTCTGAAATCCTAAAGCATCACCTGGGGTCCAAGATATTGAGAACAGCAACCCCAAAATTTATGCAGCGATGTTTGCCTCCAAGTTCAAAGTCATTTAGCTGTTGATCCATCTATTGCCAAACCCCCTCTTTGTTTCCCTAAGTCCATCCACAAAGCCCATATTTCTCCAGCTTTCTGTAAAGTGTAAGTTTTGTTGCTGTTGTTGTTTGCTCTTAGGAGACCAGTACCTTCAAAAGTGAGGTTCTTGAAGGCATGAGCAAATTTGGGGGTGGTAATAGCTTCTCCATTTTCAAGAAATATCTTCAGCATGTGTCCAAAGAGCAAGACTCCATTCAAGTAGGCAAGAGCAAAGCCATTTTTTGCCTGAATGAGAAAGAAAAATCTTTTGAGTCCCAAAAAAGAGAGTCTGGTCTTGAACCTGGAACAAAACATTCTTGGGGTCGGCAGAGTAACCGGAAAGGTAAAGGCATATTAGGAGAATTATAGGGATGGTAGTAAAAGTAATCTTTTGGAAAATATGTCCTTGAACCAGGGTTCTTTTATTTTCCTTGTGTCAAAATTTTGCATTTCCTTGGGATCAATAAACCTGAAACACTTCCTTTAGGGAGGTACTTCCTTCCCATGATGGTGAAATCTATTATTTCAACCAGGAAGAACAACAGGCAACATTTTCATAATTCTTATGGGATTTTATACAGAAAAAAATGCTTGCTTGTACTTTAATGTTTTCACAGAGAGTAAAAGAGAACAACAGTAAAAACAATTCCCTGCCCTTCAGTACCCTGAATAGAACAGGAAGAGTTTTGATTGGATACCAATGAACCTGCTTTAGAAACGATTCTCGACAGTTGCGATCTTCACAGAGTTGGGCTATGGATTAAAAGTCTTGTGCGCCCTGAGACTAAGTGAATTCTGTCAGCTTGGGCATTTTGGACTGTCCACCTGTTAAGAATCACACTTTCAACAGAGCCTAGAAGCTGCGTGAGTGATATCTGAATATTACACACAGAAGTGCATTTGCTGGAAAATATAAAGAGAAAAAATAAAACGCCTCTCATTGGTTTCAGTGTCTTTTGCTGAAATCATCATTTGATGAGATAAAAAGAATCCAGTTAAGACCCAATCCCCGGGGGGTCTGGGTGGCTCAGTAGGTTAAGCATCCGACTTTGGCTCAGGTTATGATCTCGTGGTCCATGAGTTCAAGCCCTGCATCAGGCTCTGTGTTGACAGCTCAGAGTCTGGAGCCTGCTTCAGATTCTGTGTCTCCCTCTCTCTCTTCTCCCCACTCTGCTTATGCTCTGTCTCTGTCTCTCTCAAAAATTAAAATAAAGATTAAAAAAAATTAAAAAAAAGCCCCAACTTCCAAAGTGGTTGCAGCTCCAAATTTTTGCAGCATTGTGAAAAAGAGGGTTTAGAATTTCTAGTCTAGGAAAAAACCATTGTACTTCCCAAGGTACCCAACTTCCCTTATAGCTCTTCAGGTCTGGCCCATGGCTTGCCATCCCAAGGTTGTTCAGGGTCCTCGGGACTGCTTCTTCCCACTTCTTCCCAGTCCTAACCTGCTCTCAACTGACTCTGAGGGCAGAATACATTTGATGAATTTAATCAAGCTAAGGTATAGTGACTGACAAGGCCTAATGGAGTATTAGGGTCAGGGGCACCTGTATAAGGTGGCCATGATTTAATGTCCAATTGGAGGTTTTCTTTTCTTTCTTTCTTCCTTTCTTCCTTTCTTTCTCTCTTTCTCTCTTTCTTTCTTTCTTTCTTTCTTTCTTTTTCTTTCTTTCTTTCTTTCTTTCTTTCTTTCTTTCTTTCTTTTTTTTCTGGAATCAGTGCTAAACCAGATGAAATGCTGGATAAGAGGAATAAACATGACTCTCCTGGACAAATTTAAACAATGGCCAACTTAATTATAATAGAGGACAATGTCTTAACCTAGGAATATATATCTTTAAAGGTAGAATTTTGATATCGGCCCCAGCGGAATGTTGCTTTGGGTACATTGTTTAGTTTCTACCTTCCCTAAGTTAGTGGGGCTTCTTCCTGTCTTCCCACATTGTCACTTCCATTCCAATATTACAGAGTGTGCGTTGTCGTGCTGGTCCAAAGCCCAGCACAGTGACCTATAGTAAGAGAGGTTTTTGTTTGTTTGTTTGTTTGTTTTAATTAAAAAAAATTTTTTAAATGTTTTTATTTTTGAGACAGAGAGAGGCAGAGCATGAGCAGGGGAGGGGCAGAGAGAGAGGGAGACACAGAATCCGAAGCAGGCTCCAGGCTCTGCGCTGTCAGCACAGAGCCCAACGCGGGGCTTGAACTCACGGACTGTGAGATCATGACCTGAGCCGAAGCCGGAAGCTTAACCGACTGAGCCACCCAGGCGCCCCTATAGTAAGAGTTTTAATATCAGTAATCCTGCTATTGCATGTAGTTGATCTCAGTTAATATCTGTTGAGTGAATGAGAGGAAAAAAAAAATTGCTTACTTTAGAATTTGGGTCCTACATAGGAGAATAATATATTACCCTTGACAAAGAAAAGAATAGTATATACCCATGAAACTTACCCATGATAAACTTTTGGAGAAAGAGCTATTTGAGGTGGAATTCTCAGGATGCAATGTCAGGACAAGGACATTTTTCATATAGTCTGGGGCGGTGACATTATCCGCGAAGTATACGTTACTGTATTAAGAAGCACAAGTTCCTCATGAAAATTAGGTTCCTCCAAAACCAGATATGGAGCTTCCACAATTCCCACAAACTATAGCATCAGCCTAGAAATAGTTTAAAACATTTTTTTTTTCCAGTAGCCTGAAAAACTTTCTGCTTTCCCCCAGATAGGTTTATTTTCTCCTAACATGCTAAGTTGAGTAAGAGGGCTTAGGCAGCTGTCATTCACATACACAAGTGGAAAAGAAGATCAGAACACAGATACCTCTTTGAAGGAGTTTTTTAGGCTCTGGACATGCGAGCTAGGGCTCGCTTTCAAGGCTTACTGACCTTTGGTTTATGTGTGGAGTCTTTCTTTTCTTTAAGAAAGACTAAACATTTTCTCTAACACTGTCAGCTCCTTGATATTAGTGTATTGATCCTTGTATCCTCAGCTCCTAGGTGATATTTGGCACATTGTGGACCCTCAATACTGTCTGAGATTGTGCTGCAAGTCATATGGTTTCTAAGCTTCCAAATCATTTGAATGTTTTAATATGCAAAGAATCTAACATGTTGGAACTGCTATAACTAAGATGACCATCATTTACTATTCAAACGGTAGGTGAACACATCTATGCACTGAGGACTAGGTTGAATATTTTCCTCATATTATCACATCTAATCCTAAGAGCACTCCTATGAAGTGAGTATCTTTATTCTCAGTTTACAAATGAGAAGATTTAATCTCAAGATTAAGTAATACCCAAGAGTCAAATGAACCACAAGTGTCAGAATTAGAATTTGAGACCAAGTTATGTCTATTTTCAAATGAAGCTCATGATCTACCAAAAACATAGCCAGGTGTCCTTAAAGACCAGTGACAAAGGAAGGCCTACACTTTTGCCCCGGGTTGAGGATTCGCTGATAGTAAAATCACACCAGCTTGGCTACATTGAGAACTCCTACCACAGAGCAAAGCAACTGTCAGAGCAGCTGTCGATGTGGTTGTAGGAGTGAAATGTTGATAACTTTGTCCTCTTTCCTGTATTTTGCAACTAAAAGGCTAAGTTGATTGATAAGACTATCTTCGTGAACAAATAGTAGTCAAACAGACCTGCAGTCCCTATGTTTCCTTCCTCTTAACACTGTGACACGTACATTTAGTGTGGGTGAAATGACTAGGCAAATATGGGAAATATGTAGTGCAGTAACATTGTCTAGGCTAAGTACAGACAGGTAATGATTAATGGTGCAGGCAGATAAGTGATGTCATACGATCTAGCTGATGGGGCAAGAAGCACAGGTGTATCGGTGACAACTTCTATAAGTTTAATCTGACTCAGATACTACCTTGGCAAGGTTTGTAGGGTCTCCAACCATATTAGAAGATGAGTGGTAAAATATAACACTGCATATTATTTATATTTGAATTTAAAAAATAAAAATTGAGAAAAAGAAAGAAAGAAAGAAAGAAAGAACAGTATCTCTGTACTACATTTATGTTTTAAAGAAAAAAGAAAGAAAGAAACTATCTATCCTCCAGAATTTTCTCTCCTTTGCTCTAGAGAATTACAGAGAATAAAATTGCCACCCATGACTAAACCACACAGGGCAGAGAAGCAGTCATTTAATTGGAACTTTCCTCTTACAAAGGTGGCAAAGGATAAGTCATCTAGGATCAAAGGCCATTAGCAAAAGAAAGCAGAGATATGTCCCACATTCCTGAAAATAATGCTATTGGATTGGGTTATTAGTTGATTTATCACGGCCTGGAAAGACCTTAAAATCAGGCTGGGGACCAAGATCCTTGTAGATGAATGGACATGTAGATTTAATGGGTCATGAAACTTCTGTATTTAGACATGATAGTGATATCAAAGATATGCATATCTGCTAAGGTTACAATCAATTAAACAAAAATGAGGCTGTGATGCAAGAATGAAACTTGATCGTACCGAATCCCATGTAAGTCAGTGCAAAACCAGAGAAAAGAGAATGTCTCTTCTGGAAATCCTGGGAGTATTTCCTTTCTGAAAAGAGAATTCTTTCCAATATTACACCTACTTGAATAGATCCACTAGAATAATCACAATATCTTCAGCCACTGCCCGGTCACCCTTGAGGGAGTTGATCGTGTCTGGTGTACCACACACAACAATCACTAGAGAAGAGACAGCAAAACAAGGAGAGAAATACACAATGGTCTACATTCAAACACATGGGAACCAGGCGCCTGAATCTGAACCCAGTAAGTCTGTGCTACATTTATGTTTCAAGGTTAACACCAATTCCTCAATTACTCTCTCCCTTGCTTTTTTCCGTTTACAGTCATAGAGTCTGAGTAGAGCTGCATGGAATCTTAAAAAGAATCCTCTAGTCCATTCCCTTAACTTTATTGATTTAAAAAGCCTGGAAGACAAGATGTCAAAGGGTTAAAGAACTAGTAGATGGCAGAGCCCTAATATGCATGTTTATGAATCCAGCTCAGTGTTTATTCCATTATACCAGGTTAGAGGAGTTACATAAACTATTTTCATTGATAAGCGCACCTCACCAATTGTTAAGTGCTTCAAAAAGTTATAGTAAAATTAATGGGTGAATTTATGTCATGTTCCTGAACAAGCCCATGTTCCTTGGGCTTTGCTTGTAGCTTCTTAACTCAGAATTCAGTCTTAGTGATTTCAGTGGCAGGGTTCAATCTGTTCTGTGAGCTCTCGTACTCATTGGAATCAGATTTCCCAAATGCATGACTCTATGAGAAAGAGGAGTTGGGGTACATTGGATCTTTTTATATACTATGTTGTCCAATAAACTCCTTAGAGACATGAATACTTCTTTTTAGGGACATCTATACTTCTTTTTCCCCCCACATCTTGCCAATGATTTGTACATGGAGGGTTCTGATTATGGCAAATACTTAAATAATGACAGTAGATGATGATTTGAGTGATGCTAGGAATTCTTACCAAACAAGCACATTCCCTCATAAGAAATGTCCACAGTTGATCCCTTTGCTTCTGATTTATTCTTATTTGTAAAGAGAATTCTTGGAAAGTGAAACAAATCACCTCACAGCTTAGTGAGCATGATTTTATCCCACATTTGACCTGTCACTGGGAGATCACTAGGCATGTGGGATATACATTAGAGGAAAATGAGATAATATGCTAACCTTGTAGTTTTGCTTTAGGCCAGATAATCAGTAAACATATCCTCTTGGTCATCAGGGGACCAGGGTTCAGAATGTGTGAGGATTAGTCATAAATCCAATAATAGATTAGATTGAGGTGAATTTAAAAAGCAGTTTAGGGGCGCCTGGGTGGCGCAGTCGGTTAAGCGTCCGACTTCAGCCAGGTCACGATCTCGCGGTCTGTGAGTTCGAGCCCCGCATCAGGCTCTGGGCTGATGGCTCGGAGCCTGGAGCCTGTTTCCGATTCTGTGTCTCCCTCTCTCTCTGCCCCTCCCCAGTTCATGCTCTGTCTCTCTCTGTCCCAAAAACAAAATAAAAAACGTTGAAAAAAAAAAAATTTAAAAAGCAGTTTATCGGGGCACCTGGGTGGCTCAGTCGGTTAGGCGTCCGACTTCAGCTCAGGTCATGATCTCACAGTCCGTGAGTTTGAGCCCCTCATCGGGGTCTGTGCTGATGGCTCAGAGCCTGGAGCCTGCTCCAGATTCTGTGTCTCCCTCTCTCTCTCTCTGCCCCTCCCCTGTTCATGCTCTCTCTCTGTCTCAAAAATAAATTTAAAAAAACATTAAAAAATAAATAAATAAAAAGCAGTTTATCGATGGTGGGTCATGATATCATTTTGGTTTATACAAGCTAGACTTTAGCATCATTATTACTTTCATGATGCTAATGTATTTATTCAACACTACTTTTCTCCTTTCTCTCATAGGAAAAGGTTTTAATCGGCAGAAGGACCAATATAATGGAGTTGCATGCAACTGCCAATCTCCCCAGATAAACAAAATATATAGAGGTAATGATGATAACTCTGTGCTGGTAGATTTGGCAAAATTACTCTTAAAGATGTAGTAGTTGTGAGGAAGAAGTTGGCAAAAAATTATCTCCATGTCCCCTTACCATTGCTTTTCCTGTTCTGGTTCATTAAGATATCCTGAAACTGGTCATTTCCCCTCAACATATCCTTGAAGCTAAGTTCCTGAGAAAAATAGGAAACTCCAGCCTCCAGAGCATTGAGGTACCTAGAACAGAGAAAAGAGAAACTCTAAGAAACAAGTTTGGTTTCTGCATGACCTTCCATGTTGTTTGCTCATTGTTTACAGATCTGTTGTGGGACTTGTTCATCTAAACTTCATTTCCACAATCAACGCAACCGATGATACACATCATGATATCAATAGTTTGGATGGTGGGATCTAGTTTGGTAAAGATATAAGGATAAGTTTTAGGGAATCTTCATGTATATATACAAATAGGAGACATTTGGTGGGTTGTTTATAATAGCTTCCTGCTATCTGCAGAAGGAAGGCTACTTTGTTCTATAAACCCCATTATCACAGATAAGTTGAAACCTTTGAGTCGACAGTGCAAAAATTCAGAGTTGATAGGAATCATTTATCTTCCCAATGAAATGGACCTTTATGGGCTCTAAGCTTACCTCGAAATTTCCAGGATGAGGCCTTAAGGTTGACTTTTTAGGTCCCTAGATGTGCATTCCCAGTGGTACCCTTACTATTCCACATACTTCGGTGGAGAGAGACTGCAGAAGCAAGCACCATCGTGGTGGTGTAGACAGTAACACAACCAAAAGATTCCTTCTGCCACCTGTGCTGGAGTTGTGTGAACCTTGTAATTTTATTTTAGCAATGGTGCCTGATATCCTGTTCTCCTCCCGCTCCACTTATTCCTCTGAGCGATCGTGAGACAAATTATTTCTAACTAGCTGTAGGTATTGGCAGAATGCATATTCTCTGGTATCACATCTTTCACAGTAATGTGAAAGCAGTAACCATTGTTTTTCACTTTCCTTATCTGTAAAATGGAACTTGTACTTGTTTTCCTTTCTTTAGAGGATTTACTATAGGGGATCAATAAAAGTAATGTGAAAGTACTTTGAAAGCTAGAGTGCTGCAAATGTGATACATGTTGATTGTATTTATACCATGTTTCCTTTGGCCCTTTTGCGTTTATTTGTGTGTTAGAAAGTGGGCTGGTGTCCATTCCCAGTGCTGCTTCAGATGGAAGGTGCATCTGATAATAACCGGATGGCCTGCCAGGATTCTGTGGCCTCTTTCTATGGCAAGTGCCAGAAGCATATTAATGGTCCTTCTCACCAGAAACAGTCCTCAGTCTCGGTGCCATTTTTGAAAACATATGCAGTGTTCCAAGAAAAATTTTTGAATGGCAAATTATTGGCCTTCCAAAAGTTAACCAAGAAGTATATCAGCTTCCTAGCTGGCGACAGCAGCCTGGTTAAAGTCTCTTTGTAGTCACAAGATAATCCAAAACTCCCAGCTGAAATCATGGGATAGTTCAAATCTGTGTCAAGGCTATGCCAAGAAGCGAGAAAGAAACAAACATCAGGATTAACTTCAGTAGCACAAATACAATCCCTTTTTAAACTGTTTCAAACTGTTTCCTGTGGTTGGTTATAAACGGTAAGAATGAAATAGGGTCACTCAAGCAGGTTTCTAACTTAAATAGGTGTCCCTCCCACACAGGTAAATTTTAAAACGTTTATTGAGCATATGTTATGTTTTAAGATACTCTGCATATTTTCATGTATAATGTGGCTTGGTTCCAATTTATTCTAAAAGGAGGGGGTGGTCATAACATCGGGGTTGGGACATATGGCCTTTGGGGAGTAGGGCTAAGAAAACAGAGGATGGGCCATCATCAGGGCCTTGACATATGCCAGAAATGCTGGTCCCCTTGGCTCTTTGCCTGGCTGACTCTCATTCATGCATCGGGTCCTGGATTAAAGATCCCTTCAGCCATCAGAAAAACCTTTCACTGACACCTGCGACCAGGTAATTTTCGGGTCAGTATGTGTTTACTATCTGCCTCCTCCACTAGACTGCAAGCTCCATGAAGGCACAGATCACGTCTGGCTTATGCACCTCCATATCTCCAGTCTGCCTGGGTCATATGTGCACCATCAATGTGCACTTGATAAAGGAAGGAAAACAATACCTCCCTTTCATCTTGAGCCCTAGGTGTCCTGCTTGCCCTTAAACTCCCTATGTTCACCGTCAAATTTATCTTTTCTTTTCATTTTTTAAAAGCGTTCTTCATTTCTTTTAGTGTTTTTTGAACACTTTCCATCCCTCACTCTGACATCCAATCAGGTATCAAATCAGTTGTCAGTTATTCTACCCTTAAATATCTTTAAAGGCTCTCCTTCCTTTCCAGGTCAACTGCTTGCATGCTAATTCAGCTCTCCTCCTCCCCTGATGACTTTCCCCATCAGTGACTCCTGTGTGCTCTAGTCTTTCCTGTACACTGTTATCACTTATTCTTCCCGAAGTTGAGCTGCTTCTTATGGCACTTCCCTGCACCATCTAAGTTGTTTCTGATGCAAATCTAATTAAATTTGCTTCCCTCACCTGGAACTCGTGACCTCCCCAACATAGCCCTACTTAATTTTTCTAGTTTTATCTGTTCCCCCTACTCATCTCTTGCACACTGGTTGATACTGACTTTCACAAAATGTCTACACTTCTCTGCTTCTTTGCTTTTACACCCACTTACCCTCTGCCTGGCTGGGATCCTTAACTCCTCATCTCTACTCATTAAAATCTCACCTATGCTTCAACACTCAACTCGTATACCATCTCCTTCAAGAAATCCTTCCCCTCTTGAGCTAAACTCTTCCAACCAGAGGGAGCTCCTTTCTTCTCTGAACCCCACAGCTTCTTGTTTGTGTTTCTTCAGTTGAGCTTATTATACTCTGCCTTGTACTGGTTACCAATGCTCTTGTTGTCTTCTCTATTTTACTGGGCAGGGGGCTGTGTTTTACTTAATTTCTCTACTCTGACAAAACCAAAGTGCTTCTTTGCACACAAAAGGTTTCATAAATAGTCAATCAATTTTCCTACTCCTCCTTTCCTTCTGAGCACATTCTATGGCAAAGCAACAAGTGGTCAGATTAGATGACAACTGGGAATGAATGGAAGGAGAAGAATCTGTATTTGCCTGTATTTTAGTAGGGAAGATGAGCTGAGAAAGTGCTTCCGTGGCATGCAGTGGGTGTGAACATCTCAGAGTATTTGTACAGCTGGTAGGAGGTGTCAGAGGCAGACTTTGCAACAGAAATTTCAGAAATTTAATGTGACCTTCCAAAATCTATTGCATGGGGGTCCTTTAGTGTAGTTTTCTCTGTGTAGACAAAGGTGATCCTTGATTCAGGGGAAGACTGAACAGATGAAACACAGGCAAAGAAGAGGGCTTTAGATTTAGGGAAGGTGTGATCCGGCAGAACAAAATGTTTCATGGTGGCGAGAATTACACTGAGTAAAATGAATGGAAGAATGAGGGTGATTTTCGCCAAGGCAGAAAAATGTTTTTATTATAGAATATATTGGAAGTGGTTTTTTTTTCCTAAGCTGAAGAGGGCACTGTGCAAGGTACTTTAATATGTTAATTATATAATCCTCAGTGCTGTGAATTGAGTACCTTTCTACTTCCCTTATTCTGAGGACCTAAGGATAGAACCAAGCCCTGCTAATGCCCAGGGTATTGTACTTTCCTGTGTGTTTCCTCTGCTCATACTTTAGTAAAGATTTCCTTCATTAACTCCTCAAATTATCCAAGTTCATTGTCTTCTCTGTTCCCTGTCAGGACTCTTTTTACCTATACCATGTTGCCTCTCAGGCTCAGATGTTAGTAACTGGATGTGAATAGCTACTGTACTTCACCTCATGGTAAGCAAAGGTAGAGCTACCTGGACAAGGGAATGACACTTACAGAGAAGTAGAAAAATGTGAGGGTTCCAACACCTCTGATTGTGTTGCCTTGACTAGACTTCTGTTTGATAAATCATTTAAATAGTGATACCATGTCCTGACTTCAACTTACGGTGGCATTAAAACAACAAACCAAACTACTTACTACATCTGGAAGGTGGAATATGTACACGAGGGCCCCACAAGGACACAGCCCATCTGTTTTTTATTCTGTAGGGGAAAAAAAGAAAAAGAAAACTCAGTCTCTGAAATAAAAGCAATGAGTAAATGGACAGGAAAGAAGTGGCAATGAAAAAGGCCTCTAGAAGGTTAGAAAGTAGGCCTCTCAAGAAAGGAGCAACTCATGGTGCCTTGGGTTGGGCACGGGACACTAAGGGATAAAGAAATCTGAGAAAAAGAAGATGCTGCAGGTGGAAGGAAGGGTATTCTGCTGAAGGTAAGAAGGATGAAGGTGAACCTGGGTTCCTTGTCAAGAGGAGGATGCAGGGCGGGATAGGAAGGACTGATAGACTGTACCATGAGACATACCTGTGGGCCAGACTGAGGAGAGTCTAGATTTGGAGGCGCTTTGGGGGATGAGGGCAAGTTTTACTTTTAGGGAGGGCTATGAAACAGGGCTAAAGAGAACAAAATGCAGTGTGACCAGTTGGGTGACTATAGATCGTGTCTTGTACTATTTATCAAGAGGAACGTGATTAGGAACATCCCATCCCTAGTCTTAGAAAACCAGGGTATGCCTCCCTCTCAAGAGGTGGAAGGAAGAAATGCACACTCCTAGCATCATAAAGTGGAGTTTGTTAAACTCCCCTCGCTCATCCCTGGCCCTCCCAAGATTGAGAATGACTGCTGTCATCAACCACTCTTCCCCATGTGAGTCTACTTGTCTGGCTGGTGTAATGCTATCGATTAAAGATTTAGAGCCATGGTTCTATGTCCAGTGCTCTGCTTCTAGAACCTTTCCCTGGGTTTCTGGTAGTAAAAAGGCTTCTCACACACCTTGCGGCCTCTGGAGAGCTTAGGACATTCTTTTGCTCCATAAAGCCCGGGCTGAGGTGGGGAGTTGGGAAAAGGGAGTAGGCAAGAATCTTTCCCCTCCCATTTCCACCCTTTTTTTTTTTTTCAACGTTTTTTTTTATTTTTTTTTATTTTTTTTATTTTTGAGACAGAGAGAGACAGAGCATGAACGGGGGATGGGCAGAGAGAGAGGGAGACACAGAATCGGAAACAGGCTCCAGGCTCCGAGCCATCAGCCCAGAGCCTGATGCGGGGCTCGAACTCACGGACCGTGAGATCGTGACCTGGCTGAAGTCGGACGCTTAACCGACTGCGCCACCCAGGCGCCCCCATTTCCACCCTTTGACGTTACAGTTACTACTACTAAAATTAGGTTTCAGATTCAGCTCTTAAGCAATTAACCCGTGACTGCATCTACGGTTATGACCTGAAACAGAGACCTCTGGTACAGGGCTTTAGAATCCCTCAGGTATTTCCCGAGGGACACAGAAGAAAACCAATTAATGCCAACATTCACATTTTTAAAAGGTTTTGGAAACAATTTAAAACAAAATAAGTCCCCTCCATAACACTGAAAGTGTAGAGCTACACAGTAGATTCTCCCGACTTTCCTGTATTCCCAGAGGGCCCTCATCTCTTGGGAAATATACGGGGATAAAGTCAGATTACCCTGTCTCCAAAACACTCAGCTATGTGGCTAGAGATGACATAAGAAATGCTCACAGACGGGTGCTCAAGTCTCACACCATGATCTCCCTGTACTAAGAGGTGTGAGCTACACCTACAAAAGCATTTACTTACTGAAATTTCCCTGAGTAGGTCAAGACCTTCACAGGTGCTACTCCGGCAGTCACTTGACTTGTAAATCAAACTATTCGAATAGATAAAGGTAGCATTCACAGTCACATTTATGCCTGTTATCCAGAAATGAGGGAAAAGAGAAAACATGTTATTTTTCAGTAGTTTATAGCCATGAGATTTACCTTTAGTCAGCTGATCCCGGGAAAAAATGGATATGCATCTTCAGGCCCAGGAATATTTGAGTTCTGAGTTCTTATATCACTACCTGTCACTTCTTTCCTCTCTCTGTCTCTTTTATTTCTGCCTCTCTGTCTCTGTCTCTCTGTCTCTCTCTCTCAACAGCTTTATTGAGGTATAATTTACCCTCCATAAATGCCACCCATTTTAAGTGTACAATTGAATGATTTTTAGTAAATGTGTATTTGTGCAACCATCCCACAACCCAGCTTGACAACATTTTCATTACGTTCAAGGCTCTCCTCTTTTCACAACTGCAGACTCATCAAGTTTCCTTATACAGTTCTGGAGAGTGCTAGGAAAACAAAAATGTAGCCACTACAATATCTGTTCTTTCATGTTCCAAGGTGCTGGTTCTGTTTCCTGCCAACGTGCACACTGGAACCTCTGTGCTCTGTCCCCAAAGCCAAAGTGAACTGTGTCCATCATGGTCTAGGATCTTGGGATAACAGATCGCCTTCAGATCAAGGAAAGAGCCTTGGTAATATCCCTTGGTATTGCTAGATACCACATTTTGGATGAGAATAAAAAGACAGCGGAACCATGTGACCAAGCTCTATCCCTTACATTTTGTCACCTTCCGATAAAAAATATTCCGCAGAAATGTTTGATTCCTAAGAGAGGCATCCTAATAGTGCCAAGCCCTTATACACGAAGTCTGGAAACCTCAGCTGCTAGTTATACTGCTGGTTGCAGGGAGTGACGTTCTGAGTGTTCTTGCACCAGCCATTCGAATTTCTCTAACTTGGTTCCCTCAAATGTAAAATGGGATTAAAACCAGAATTATCAAATGTAATAATGTTGATACTTTTAAAAGAGTAAAGCATGTCAACAACAGAAGTTATTGTTCTTCTGAACATCCGAATAAGAATGTTTATTTAAAAAAAAATATTTATTTTGAGAGAGAGAGGGAATAAGTGGGGGAGGGGCAGAGAGAGAGGGAGAGAGGGAATCTTAAGCAGGCTCCACACTCAGCATGGAGCCCAGTGCGGGGCTCAACTGGAGAGATCATGACCTGAACCGAAATTAAGAGTCTGCTGCTTAACTGGCTGAGCCACCCAAGCACTCCCCAAATAAAAATATTTTTAAAGACAGAGACCTGTTCTTTCAAAGAATGAAAGTATCTTTGCATGTCTATAGCCACCTCAGAGGTGGGTCTAAGACTAGGAAGTATTTTACTTCTTGTCTTTTTTTTTGGGTGCGGGGAGGGTTAACTCAAGAACACTTTCCTGAGACTGTTCAGTAAGAGATCTAAATAAGAGTTGCCAAGTAGGAGAGGTCAATGTAATAAGACCAAAGAAAATTAATAGAAGAGGTGGGACCAGTGAGGGATTTAATAGCAACTAACACTTGCGAATAGCCATATGTCAGTCGTAATACTGCACATTTTACACCCTTTTTGTTACCGAATTCTTACAGCGGTAGGGAGCATATGGGGTCAATGAAACCAGGAAAAGAGTATGAGTGAGGCTGTTGGGGACCCAGAAGAAAAGGAGAGGGCATGTGGGCACCAGGAGAAAATAGGGCTTGAGCCTGTCTTAGAAAGCAGCAAGAGGACTCAGGGAGTAAAGTGCAGTCTCGTACACAGTCACATGATGAAAACAGGGCTTTCAGAAGACGACCACACCTGCAGCTGTTAATGTATACATTAGCTCCTCCTCCTCAACCTCTGTGAGGGCTCTGCTCCCTCTTGCCACCATGAGGAGCACTGAAGATGACTCACTTAAAAATCCTATGTCCAGGCAGCCCATGCTGGATGGGCACGGCAAAACCCAAGTATAAATCCTGCACAGGACCTAGGAGAAGGGAAATTCACATCCACTGAGTGTGATCTCAGACAAATGACTTCATCTATGGGGCCCCGGTTCCTCATCCATTGGTTGGTAGAACAGAACTGGATGATCTCTGTCACTAGATGCCTAGCATCAGGCTGTGTTTTTCGGCATGCATTATTTCAATCCTTAATCCTCCCCTGAATCCTATGAGGTTAATTGATATTTTGTCTTCCTGTTTAAAAATCAGAAAATGGAGGTCTGGAGAGGTAGACTAACTTGCTTAGGGGGACACAGCTGGGGTTCTGAACCTAGGACGGTCTGATTCCAGAATCTGATATGCTATAGAATAGCAGTTTGCAGAGTGTAGACCATAGACTCCAGAGATAACCTGCAGGAGGACCAGGAGGCCAAAGCTATTCTCATAAGCGTATTAAGACCTTCTTTGTTTTTTCCACTCTCCTCTTACGAGCATATAGTAGAGTTTTCCAGAGGCTACATAATATGTATTATTGCAACAGATTAAATGTAGAAGTAGATATGAGAATCCAGCCATTTTTTTTTATTAAGGCTGACATTAAAGATGTACAAAAATATAAATCAATACCATTTTCCCCACTATTTTTGTTTTTTTGGTTTGAGAAATACAGGTTTTCTTTAATAAGAAATTTTATTTTATGTTACCAGATAAAGTGTTTCTAATTATTTTAAGTGAATCAACAAACAACTATTTACAACACTTCTCAGCCTTAATTTCCAATATAGTAACTGTCAATACATGTAACCATGTAAACAAAACTCCACAGAGCTCACAATTATTTTTAAGAGCATAAAGAGGTCTTGAAATCAAAAAGTTTGAGAGCCACTTCTGTAGAACATGCTGTACAGTATGCTGCTGCCTCTCAACATTTTATGGCTAAGTGAAAACTGTGTTTGCTTTTGTTTTTTAATTTGGTAGAGGAAGAGGAGGATCTCTTCCTCTTTATCTCCCCAAATCCCAAGTGATTTCTCAAGAAAATACTGAAAAATTTTCAGACAACATAGTGACGTCATATCGAAGCTCAACTTTTAAACTTAACAATTCCCAAACCCAAGTGCTGTTTCTCATCTTTCTCCTGCCTGCACCTCTACCCCAGCATGATATCTCAGGGCTGGGAAGATGGATGGAATGCCAAGGCATACAGAGTAATCTCAGAACCTTTGTCTTCTACCTAGGGCTTTGAGGAAGGAGTTGGACCAAAGGGAATCTGAATATAGGTGCTGGAGCCTAGGAAAGCAGCCCCCTTGGCACATGAGATCATTTGGAGGGTATGAACTGGGTGTGCTTAGCCATGAAACATACATCCTTGAGAAGGTGATGTCCTAAGGTGGAAGGAGTCTCTTTTTGCATGTTGTCTATCAAATCCCAGGTATTCTTCAAAACTCACAGACATTTCCTAAGTACTAGGAAAAAATATTGTTTTCTTACATTTGGACATCACCCACAACATTTGAACTCTTAATTTTCTTCAGTTTAGCCCTTAAGTATATGTCTTAGAATTTCCCCCAAATAATAATGCTCAGTATGTTTAGAACATGAACCTATCTTTCCATCACAACCTGTACTTCTTGAGTTTCTCATGCATGAACATCCATCTAACAAAATGCATCATTAAATACAAAACTCTGGGCATCACTGTTTATTCTTTCATCCCCCTCAAAATTGTCCACTCATTTAATCTATTCAGCCACCTCACCACTCATCCATTCATGACTCTATTATATATGAGTATATGTATTATACATATAATATATATGGTTTTTATTTTAGAGTGAGTGCACACAAGCAAGGGAGAAGGACACAGGGAGAGGGAGAGAGAGAGAGAGAGGAGAGAGAGAGAGAGAGAGAGAGAGAGAGAGAGAGAGAGTCTTAAGCAGCCTCCACACTCAGCCAAGAGCCAGATGCAGGGCTCGATCCCACAACCCTGGGATCATGACCTGAACCGAAATCAAGAACTGGACGCTCAACCAACTGAGCCACCCAGGCGCTCCATGAATCTATTTTATAAATGAGATGAGTAGAACTTAGAATAAATAACTCACTTGATAAAGTGTTTATAATTAAACTAGTGATAGGTGGATCAGGAATTCAAATTCAGGTTATATGAGTCCAGAGATCAAAATCTTACCACTATACTACACTCTTTATTTTATATCCTGGTAACTTGTTCAGGTAACAGTGGCAACAGCACAGTAATAACACAACTTTAACATCCTCAACAAAAACGACAACAGGGATGACAATAAAACCGCCGCTACTTATTGAATTCCTAATTATGTTTCAGTCTGTGTACTGGGTACTTTATATGAATTTCCTCATTTAATTCATACCATATCCACACGAGGTAACTACTATCTATCGGGATTTTATAGCTAAGGGGATTGAGGCTCAGAAAACTTAAGTAATTTGCTCCAGGTCACTGATGATAAATGGTTGGACACAAAGCTAGAATATGAACAAAGAGCTGTCTGGTTCCAAATCTCTGCTTCTCACCATCGTGTTTCACTGGCTCATTTTAATGAGAAAGTTAGTTCATGGTGGGTAAAGATTATACAGCGTCCAGACAGCTGGAACCAGACAGATAGGGGTTGGAATTTTGTATCAAATAGACAGCCTGTATGACTTCAGCAAAGTTATGAAGCTTACACTGTGAAACCGTGTCAATAATGCCAATCTTACAGAGCTGTGGTGACGGAGGACGCTATATATCTTACCTGGGACATGATGGGTACTCAATAAACAAGGAAGCCAAGGCTCAGAGAGACTAAGGGAAAAAGCTCACCCAGGGTCACAAAAAGAGAAAGGTCTGGGGCCAGGACTCCAATACAGGTCCCCAGAATTCAAATCAAATTTTCTTTCCATGATGCCACAGTCTTGGTAAATAAGGGGATTTTATTAAATCTTTCTAGTTCCATTACAGCTCTAGATCAGATCTAGCTATTTACATCTGAACTGGTCTCAGACAAGATTGAAGAAATGTATACTGCACAGCAAAAAGGTATCACAGATATGTGATACATGATACCTCTTGCTATATTACCAAAGAATTTTACTGTATTTTTCATGGTCATATGAATTTTATTTGTGACAACTTCTTGGAACACACACATCCAGTCTAGGAACAGAAAGGTACAGCATGAAGCTTAAATAACATCCATAGACAGTTGTGCAGCCTTTGGCAGAGGTACCAAACATATATATACCTTGTGTTGGCCACATGGGGAGGAGAGCATGAACCTAATGAACCGGTGCAGCTTGGGCACTAGAAAAGAGCTTATTAGCACAGAGTTTTACATGGAGAAAATCAAGACATACCCTCTTTAGAACCATAAGTAAACATTAAGACGTATGAAATAGTCCTTGACTCAGTAATTATACTTTCGGCAATCTAGTCTCAAAGAATGGAAAAAACTGTATATTTGAAAATGCTTATTGTAGTAATTTTAAATAACCATGAGAAATTAAAAACAATGGGAAATCAAACAGTAGGGAATAACTGGATGATTTGGGAGGATAGCTACTCCAAAGAATATTACATATCCACTCACATCACATAAAGATTATGCAGTTATAGGAAAGTCATTTGCAGAATGATGTGAAGTAAAATTGGGATAAAAAATTGTTTCTTTTTTTTTAAATAATTTTTTTAGTTTTGGTTTATCTTTTTTTTTTTAATATTTATTTATTTATTTAGAGAGCATGAGTGGGGGAGGGGCCAAGAGAGAGAGGGAGAGAGAGAATCTCAAGCAGACTCCCAGCATGGAGCCTGATGTGGGCATGAACTGTGAGACCGTGATCTGAGCTGAAACCAGGAGTTGGAAGCTTAACCACCTGAGCCATCCAAACACCCCTAGAAAATTGTTTGTACGCCATAGTGATCCTAATCGTGTTCTTAAAAACAAGAACCTGAGAGCATATGAAAGACACTGGAGATATCCAGGCGGCTGAAAATGATCAGGGGTGATTTTTTCTCTTTATTCTACATATTTCATCTAATGTTATAAAGTTTATTTTAATAATTAATAGATACAATGAAGAACTGTAACACTGAATTTGGTTGCAAATTTACTGGACTATGTCTTATGTAATAGCCAGCCGAGATGTCAAGAGTGAACAGATGGATTAAAAATCCCAGAAATAGATGCAGCATCTGTCTGAATTTAACTCTCTTAATTCATGTTCTTGACCGGTAACCCTGTGAACTCTCAGGTCCAGATCAAATATTGCCTCTGAAGAGTTACAGAAAGGAACATGATACCTCCCTGAAACGGAGCCATCAATCCAGTTGCGTGTGGGGCATTTCACTGCTGGGAACATCTGGCATTCTCTGGACTGGGGTCATTCCAAGAGCAGGGTGAATTATGACGGAGCATAACACAGTAGGACTTAAATCCTTCTCTCTGAGAACCTACTGCCTTGCAATAGAAAGGGGTTGTCTGACAAGCCCGTAGAGGAGAGTGGGTGATTAGGCAAAGAATGCAAGCGACCCTTTGACCCCAGAGGGGTAACAGGGAGGAGGTGGATCCTGTGACCATATTCTTACCGGCATTGAGCAGACGCTGTCTCACTATTTGCACTCCCTCATTCACCGCTTCTTTCAAGGTATCCAAGGTCTCTGGGAAGGCCGAGTTGTTCATCATCAGGACGCTGATCTCATAGCTGCCATTGTTGCAGTTCTGACTGATCTGGGAGGTCCAGAACATCAGCCCTGGATGGAGGAGCAGTGACCACAAAACTAAGCCCAGCAGTGTCATCTTCATGACTTTGCTTACCTCAGAACCATACTCCTTGTGCTTGCTTGTTTTACTCTGCACTTTGAGGGAGGCAGGAACTCTGGCTAGACAGCCTCTAGCTGGGTCCCTCAGTCCACTCTTCCCCACGCTCCTTTCTGATCATGCCCCACTGGTCACGTGGCCCATGGGACACAGCCTGCCTGCCAGCAATTAGCAGCTACATTATGGTAGGAGATAAACCAAAGTTCACTTTGTGTGTTTGCTCACAGAAAGGCCAGAGTTATAAACAGGGAGATTACCTGGGCCTCACCCAATAAAAATACATCAATTTGTGACACATCACTGGGAAGAGGAAAAAGGGGAAGAGGGAAGTATAGTATATACATAAAAAGATTTGTAAAATGAAAAATAAAGGTCAAAGGGCTTAAGGATATAGTGGACTATGTGGTGTTTAGGTTATACCTGCACACTGGAACTGAATCCTCAACTAGAAGAACTGTTTCAATCACCCAGTCAGCAACTATTTGTTGAGATTTGACGGGGTGTTAGGCATTAGCAAAGCACTAGGTATACAGCTATAAGTGGTGTGAATATATTAGTGTCCTCATGGAACATGCATTCTGGCGACGAAGACACACATTAAATAAATAATTGTGATGTCTGACTCTTGATTTCAGCTCAGGTCATGATCCCAGGGTCATGGGATTGAGCCTCACATGGGGCTTTGCATTGAGTGTGGAGCCCACTTAGGATTCTCTCTCTCCCTCTGCCCCTCTGCCAGGCTCATGGGCTCTGTCTCTAAAATTAAAAAAATTGAAAAATAAAAAAAAATTATGAATAAACTCAACCATGGAAAAAAGTACAGAGTGCTGTGTGGCACATGGCAGATTAATATAACCTATTCTAGAAAGTTGAGGAAGCTTCCCTGAGAAAGTGTCTTTGAGCTACCCAGAAGGATGAACTGAAGTTAGCTGAATGGAAAGAGAAGAGAAGGAGTGTGGGAGGCAGGGGAACAGCTTTTGTAAAGGCCCAGGGGTGGGAAGTGACATGAATGTTTGTGGAACTGAGAGAGACACAGCATGGTTGGAGTGGAGAGAGCTAGGCGTCTAGTGGCAATAAAGGTTGACAATGGAGTAGACAGGGGTAGGCCATGGGGTTTCCTATATGCCATCAGGATTTGGAACTTCACACTAATGGTCAAGAAAGGAACACGATCAGATTAATTTTGTAAAGACTACTTAAGCTGCCATGGAACGAATGACTTAGAGAGAGTGGGGACACGTAGCAAATTAGGAGGGTATTTCTGTGGTCCGAATGAGAGGTAAAGGAGACCCAGATGAGGGCAGTGGCAGTGGATATGTGTGTTCAAGAGGTATCTAAGAGGTAAAATAGATGAGACTTGACATTTTATTGGATTTGAGGCATTAGAGAGTGGGAGAAGTCAAGGGTGACCCCTGAGATGCTCAGTTGGGTAGATGGGAAAGCTGTTTACTAAACTCTAGAATTCTGGAAGAGCAGCAGGGTTAATGAAGATCATGACTTCTGTTTTTGGACATGTTGATTTTAGGAGCCTGTGTAGGTGTGGGAATAGCCAGGATTTGGGGGGAAGAGGACCTGGATCTAAATGGAGATTTGGAAATAGAGATATAGTATGACTAACCAAATAATGTCATTATTTACATCATTGGCTTGACGACCACTTCAGGCAAAATTCTGTTTTAAACTTAAAGTGAGTGACATCAACAAGATGGAGGGCTACGGGCCCCAGCTTTAATCCTTCCTGGAAAACAACAAATTAACAACTGCCCATTGATGAAAATAGCTCTGGGAGAGCTTTGGAGTACAATGAAGATGCAGTGACCCAGTGGAGCACAAAACCAAGATGGCCCCACAGGAAAACACAAGCATTTTGTGTGTGTCATTCCATCCCTCGGTCTGGCACTGCGCCACACCAACAGGGATCCCCATTGGCCATGACCTCCCACTGTGGGGCAAGGAGGGCAAGAGGACCCTTACCACTGCAGTTTTTGCCACTGAGGATCTCTATAGTCTTTGCCAACACTGACTCCAGCTGACAGAGTTGCCTCGGGTACGTGCTGATGTGCTTTCTTTGAGAAGGAGACGCTGGTGCACTTTCTTGGACTGGAGACACTGCACCATCCTGCTCCAGTGCCTCAGTGCCTGGAGCCCAGACCAAGAGGGATCTTGTCGGCCAAGACTTCCCCTGTGGGGTAGAAGGAGAGCGGGAGGAGGCTAGCAGCCCCTGCCATCAAGGACTGCGGCAGATCCTGCCGCTGCCACATACACCTGCAGTTTTGGTGCCAAGGGTGCTTACGGTCTTCACCAACACTGACCTCAGCTGACAGAATTACCTGCTTTAAAATTTTTTTTTTAAATGTTTGCTTATTTTTGAGAGAGAGAGAGACAGAGCATGGGAGGGGAGGGACAGAAAAAGAGGGAGACGCATAATCTGAAGCAGGCTCCAGGCTCTGAGCTGTCAGCACAGAGTCCTACGCGGGTGACAAACCCACAGATCGCAAGATCATGACCTGAGCCGAAGTTAGACGCTTAACCAACTGAACCGCCCAGGCGCCCCCAGAATTACCTGTTTTTAATGAGTACATGATATAAAAAGAAGCACTCTGACTATAAGAACACAAAATGTAGGGAGAGGAGAATAAAAGTATAAAGTTTTTGTATCCAAATAAAATTAAAATAAATCAAGAAAGAGAGGGAAAAATAAAAGCAAATCACTACCAAAAAAAGCATCAACTAGCAAAGAAGAAAAAAAGAGAGGAAGAGAGGTACAAAACAGGAGCAAAGCAACAGAAAACAAAGAACAAAATGGCAATAGCAAATCCTCTCATATCAGTAATTACTTTAAGTGTAAATGCACTAAACTCACCAATCAAAAGCATAGAGTGGCTGGCTAAACAGATAAAAAAACAAAACAAAACCCAAAACACCTATTAACACACTATGTACAAGAGATTTGCTTTAGATTTAAAGACACAGGCTGAACGTGAAGAAATGGGAAAAGATATCCCATGCAAATGGTAACCAAGAGAAAGAAGGGGGCTATGCTTACATCAAACAAAATATACACAGAAGGACATCATATAACATACAAGGATCAATTCAACAGGAAAATATAACAATTATAAATATATATGCACCAACATGAGAGCACTTACATATATAAAGCAAATACCAATACATCTGAAGGAAGAAATTGACAACAACTGCCAAATTGACAACAATACAGAAACAGTTGGGGACTTCAACACTCCACTTACAATAATGGATAAAATGTCCAGACAAAAAAAATCAATTTAAAAAGCAGCTGATTTGAACAATACTACAGAACAAGTGGATTTAGCAGACATATACAGAACTTTGCATCCAATAGCAGAAAAATCCATATGCTTCTAAAGTGCACAAGGTTCATTTTCCAGGATATATCACATGTTACATCACAAAATAAGTCTTAACAATTTTAAGAAGATTAAAACTATTCCAAGAATTTTTTCTGACCACAGCAGAATAAAACTAGACATCAATAACAGCAAAATAAATGCATACATACATGCATTCATAAATAAATAAATAAATAAATAAATAACAGAAAATTAATGAATATGTGAAAATGAAACAACACATTTTTAAATAACTCTTGGGTAAAAGTGGAAATGATAAAAGAACTTAAAAAGTATTTTGAAACAAACAAACAAAAATGAAACCTATACCAAAACTTTAGGGATGGGGCAGAAGCATTGTTAAAGGGGAAATTTGTAGCAATGAATATCTACATTAAAAAAGATCTCAAATCAACAGTCTCATTCTATACATCAAGAAACTAGAAGAGAAGAACAAACTAAACCAAATTTTGCAGACAGAACAAAGTATTAAAGATTAGAGGAGAAATAAGTCAAATAGGAAGTTAAAAAAATCAATAAAACTAATAATTGTTTTTTAAAAAAAAAAATTTTTTTTTAACGTTTATTTATTTTTGAGACAGAGAGACAGAGCATGAACGGAGGAGGGTCAGAGAGAGGGAGACACAGAATCTGAAACAGGCTCCAGGCTCTGAGCTGTGAGCACAGAGCCCGATGCGGGGCTCGAACTCACGGACCGCGAGATCATGACCTGAGCCGAAGTCGGCCGCTTAACCGACTGAGCCACCCAGGCGCCCCAATAATTGGTTTTTTGAAAAGATAAAATTGACAAACTCTCTTAGCTAAGGAAACAAGAGAAAAGACCCATATAAATAAAATAAGAAGTGAAAGAGTGGGCATTACAAAGGATATCTCAGAAATAACAAAGATCATAAGGGACAATTATACACAATTATACATGAACAAATTGGGTAACCTAGAAGAATTGCATACATTTATAGAAACATACAACTTTCCAAAACTGAATGAAGAAAAAAATTAAAAGCCTGAAAGAAATAACAAATAAAGAGATTGAATCAGCAATTGAAAACCCCAACAAAGAAGCCCAGGACCAGGTATCTTCATGGGTAAATTCCACCAAGTATTCAAAGAAGAATTAATACCAATCCTTTTTAAACTCCTTCAAAAAACAGAAAATGAGGGAACACTTCCAAACTCATTTTATGAGTTTAGCATCATCCTAATACCAAAACCAGATAAAGAGATCAAAAAAGAAAATTATTGGCCAATATTCCTGATGAACATAGGTGAAAAATCCTCAATAAAATAAGCAAACTGAGTTCAATATCATAAAAGGATCATACCCCATGATCAAATGGAATTTATCTCTGAGATGCAAGGATAGTTCAATATATTCAAATCAATGTGATATACCACATTACCAAGTGAAAGGAAAAAAAATATGATCATCTCAATAGATGTAGGAAAAGCATTTGACAAAGTACACCGATTCATGACTAAAATTCTCAATAAAACAGGGAAAGGGAAGCCTACCTAAACACAATAAAGGCCATCTATGAAAATCCCACAGCTAACATATTCAATAGGGAAAACCTGAAAGCTTTCCCTTGAAGATACAAGGCAAGAATGCCCACTCTTGCCACTTTTTTTCAGAATAGCAATGGAAGTCCTACAAAGAGCCATTAGGCAAGAAAAGGAAAGAAAAGGCATCTGTAAAAGGAAAAACTCCCTTGTATTTCTCCTTTACTTGCACAGTACTCCCATACTTCACTTCATCTGACACCAGATCTGTGAGTTTTCCATACATCAAGCAATTCTCTAATATCAGATAGGTGCCCTATAATTTAATTCAATTCTGGCACTGTCTATCTGGAGAGAGCATCAGATTCCACAGGTTAAAAGCTCAACCCCACAAGACTGCTGCCCCAACTTCATATACCAGTCATAAGTCCCATGTTGTCACCTGTAATCCTGGCCAACTAGCTATAAATTGGGGTTCTCATAACCCTTTCCTTCGGTTTGATAATTCGCTAGAATGACTCACAGTACCCAGGGAAACACTTACATTTACTGATTTATTATATAATAAAGAATATGACAAAGGATACAGATGAACAGCCAGATGAAGGGATACATAGGAGAGGTCTGAAAGTGTCCTCAGTGCAAGAGCTTCTGTCCCCATGGAGTTGGGTTGCACCACCTAATTCACATGTAGATGTGTTTACCAACACAGACACTCTCCTAACCCTATACTTTGGGGATTTTTATGGAGGTTTCAAGTTCATTAACTCAATTTCCAGTCCCTCTCCCCTTCCCAGAGGATGGGGATTGGGAAAAAAAGTTCCAAGCTTCTAATCATGGTTTTGCTTGGTCTGTTTGGTATCAGCCCCCATCCTGAAGCTGTTCAGGAGCCCACAAAGAATTGTTTCATTAGAACAAAAGCCACTCTTATCACCCAGGAAATTCAAAGTATTTTGGAGCTCTGTGTCAGGAACCAGGGGATAAAGATCAATATATATACACTATTAATGCACAACATCCAAATCAGAAAGGAGGAAGTAAAATGATCTTTGTTTGTAGATGACCTGATCATATTTCTAGAAAACCCTAAAGACTAAAAAAAACAAACAAACAAACCAAACATCAGAACCAAGAAATTAACTCAGTAAAGTTGCAGAACACAAAATCAACATACAAAAATAAGTTGCATTTTTATACACAAATAAGAAACTATCTGAAAAGAAAATTAAGAAACAACCCCATTCATAATAGCAACTAAAATAATGAAATACTTAGGAGTAAACATAAACAAAGAGGTGAACAATTTGTACACTGAAATTATAAAACATTGATGAAGGAAATTACAGAGACACACATAAATGGAAAGACATCCCATGTTCATGAATTGAAAGAATTAATATTGTGAAAATGTCCATACTACCCAAATTATCTACAGATTCAATGTAATCCCTATCAAAATCTCAATGGCATTCTTTAAAGAAATAGAAAAGCAATCCTAAAATTCATATGAAACAACATAAGAGTAAATAGCTAAAGCAATCTTGAGAAAGAACAGAGTTGGAGACATCATACTTCCTGAATTAAAAATATATTACAAAGCTATAGTCATCAAAACAGTGTAGTACTGGCATAAAACTATCTTTATAGACCAACGGAACCCAATAGACAACCGAGAAATAAATTCATGCAACTGCCATCAATTGATCATTGACGAGGGTGCCAAGAACATACAATGGGGAAAGGATGTGTCTTCAGTAAGTGGTGTTGGGAAACTGGATTCCTACCCATAAAGAATGAAATTGGAACCTTACCTCACATCATCTCCAAAAATAAACTCAAAGTGGATTAAAGACTTAAATGTAAGACCTGAAATTGTAAACCTACTAGAAGAAAACATAGGGGAAAAAAATCTTTGAATTGGTCTAGATAATGATTGTTTGGATGTGACACCAGAAGCACAGGCAACAAAAGCAAAAATACATAAGTGGGATTGTATCAAACTAAAATGCTTTTGCATGGGTAAGGAAACAAGAGAGGGAAGAGGCAACTTATAGAATGGGAGAAAATGCTTGCAAACCATATTGTCTGATAAGAGGTTGCTATCCAAAATACATAAAGAACTCCTAAAACTCAATAGCAATAAATATAAAATAATAAAATAAAATTAAAAGCCAGATTAGAAAGAGATCAGGCTGCCATTCATCCACAGAAGGCTGCCTTTGAGTAAACTGAAACAAGATGCTCTCAGTGGACTCTGCAAAGCAGAGGGGGCCAAAGGCTTGGTCCTCAATCTCCCCCAGAAGTGCTAGCCCAATGAAGGGAATTTACTGTATTCATTATTCAGCCCTGACTCCGTATCTCCTTGTCTACAGTTGGCAGTTTTTCTCTATGACAGGATAAATGGATTAAAAATATTAAATCACATCTAAAAAGTGTAGGCAAACAATCTGAATATAGAGTGCTTTAAAAAAGGCATAAAAATGGCTACCAGGGGCACCTGGGTGGCTCAGTCGGTTAAGTGTCTGACTTTGACTCAGGTCATGATCTCACGGTTTGAGGGTTTGAGCCCCACCTTGGGCTTTGCACTGACAGTGTAGAACCTGATGGGAATTCACTCTCTCCCTCTCTCTCTGCCCCTCCCCCACTCATGCTTTCTCTCTCTCAAAATAAATAAATTTGTTTAAAAAAATGGCTAACAGTTATAAGGTTCCCAACATTACTAATCAGGGAGATGCAAATCAAAATCACATTGAGATTCCACTTCACATCTTTATAAATGGCTACCACCAAAAAGTCAAAAGGTAACAAGTGTTGGGAAGAATGTGGAGAAAAAGGGAATGCTTGTAAACTGTTGATGGGAATGGAAATTGGTACAGTCATGAGAATTGGTATAGAGCTTCCTCAAAAAATTAAAAGTAGAAATACTTGATGATCCAGCAATCCCAGCTCTGGGTATATATCCAAAGGAAATGAAATCAGCATCTCAAAGGGATAGTTGCACTACCATGTTCTTTGCAGCATTAGTCATAATAGCTAAGATATGGAAATGACCTAAATGTCCATCGATGCATGAATGGATAAAGAAAATGTGATAACACACACACACACACACACACACACACACACACACACACGTGAGTATATATATGTGTATATACATATATATATGTATATACACATATATACACACACACATATATATACATATATATACACACATATATGTATGTATACACACATATACATATATTATTACATTATACATTTATATATAAATAAATGTATAAATGTGTATGTATATATACACACACAATGGAATATTATTCAGACATAGGAAAGAAGGAAATCCTGCCATTTGCAATAGTACAGATGAACTTAGAGGATGTCATGCTGAGTGAAATAAGCCAGACACGGAAAGACAAATACATGAACTCACTTATATGTGTAATCTAAAATAGTCAAACTCATAGAAGCAGAGAGTAGGATGGTGTTTTCCAGGGACCAAGGGAAGGGGGAAATGAGGAGCTCTTGGTCGGGAAACACAAAGTCCCAGTTATCCAACATGAACAAGTCTTGAAGATCTAATGTATAGCAATGTAACTACAGTTAACAATATAGTATTGTATACTTGAAGTGTGCTAAGAAGATAAATCTTTTAAGTGTTCTCACCATACATACACACACACACACACACACACACACACACACACGCCCACACACAAAGAAAGAAAATGATTATTACATGTGGTGATGGATATGTTAACTAGCTTGATTGTGGTGATGACTTGACAATGATATATCAAAACAACACGTTGTAAACTTTAAATACATATACTTCTTATTTGTTAACTATACCTCAATAAAGCTGGGGAAAAAAAATTCAAGTTTTGAAAAGTAAGTGTTAACTAGCACTTCTGTAACTTTTCACCAGAAGTAACACTATTTACAGTTTAAAAGTCACCAAATATAATATGTGAATTGCTGACAAATTCAAAGTAGTGGTGAGCTTCCCCCCCCAAAATTTTTTTTTATAAAATCTGAAGTGTAGGTAACTTTAGGTAAATGGAGTGGTCCTCTAGTCGAGCTGATGATACCTTAGCACTGGGAGTTAATCCCTATTGCACAGGCCTATAGGGAGCATGGACTTCCTCCGGACATGGCTTGAGAGAGATCCTGTGAGTGATTATGAGAAGAATGTCTTCAGACCTCCTTGGACAGGACAGGGATTGCCTGGGGTAACACTCTGGTTCCCTTGAGTTAGCCTAGCTAGTTCCACTGTTCATCCCGGGTAAAATAAGAAATGCATTTTGGGTACTCAATGAACCAAACCTCAATAGAAGGGATTAGAAAAAACTGAATGGTTCAGTAGTCATGATTTTCATCATTTCATAGGAGACTGGAACCCAAAGGTTATGCTGGTTCTAGAAATCTACTCAGTTATTGAAAACAACCAATAGTTATGCTTCCCTTACCAGAGGCAGAGGGAAGAAATAAGAGTGGTAACCAGAAGAGGGTAGGGTTATGGGAGGATCTATTCATGGAACAATAAATGAGGGAGAACAACCAGGACTTCAGCACTTGACAGTGGCTGACAAAGAGGGATGAAGGGTACCATGGCTGGATGGTGTCTGCCTCAAAGAAACAGGGGTCGTTTTTTTTTTTTAAAGTTAAATTATGAAGTAGTGCATGTAAAGGCATATCTGTAATGAATATATACAAATTAAAAGAATGATAAAATTGGGACACCTGGATGGCTCAGTTGGTTGAGCGTCTGACTCCTAGTTTGGGCTCAGGCCATGATCTCATAGTTCGTGAGATCAAGCCCTGCATCGGGCTACACGCTCACAGTGTGGAGCCTGCTTGGAATTCTCTCTCTCCCTTTCTCTCTGCCCCTCCCCCAATTGCTCTGTCTATCTAAATAAATAAATAAACTTAAAAAAAATAAGAAACAGAATAATAAAATGAATATTTGTTTTAACCTACGTTATAGCGTAAAATACAAGATATTACTAAGGACTTTGCACCTGTGTGTACCCCATCCCTAAGATATCACCCCACCTAGTCCCAGGATAGCCAGGAGATGGTAGCGAAGAGCCCATGAAGACATCGAAGATATTGAGGCATTTGTTGATCATGGCATATCAGTATGGGGATTGAAAAAAATGCTGGAGAAGATAAAACACCAAAGGCTCATGTTGGTGGGATGGCTGATGTGGAACAGGGCAAGTTCAATCTTGGTGTCTCCTGGAGGGGCGATACTCTGACTTCACAGAAGTCAGCTTTGATTATTTTGTGGGGTGGGGTAGGTGGTGGTGCGTGACTCAAAGAGGTCAGGAGTGGGTGTTCCCTGGAGGCCTAGTGGATGTCAGGAAGAATGGAACACCCGGCTGCAGAGAGGCACAGGGCCACCACAAGGGTGATTAACCCTTGCTACAGGTAACGATTTTATATGTTGCACATTTGGTAGCCAAGCTTGGACTCAACGGTGGTTTTCTAACTGTTAATTTGTTGCGACTGCTACTTCCTGCGGTAGCAGAAAGCGTAGACTTTCTGCTTTCATTTAATTTGGTCTGGAAATGGTAAACGTGAAATTAAGCCAGGCCAGGGGTGTGGATGAGGTAGATAACTGCCTGGTGCTTTTAATTCAGATATGAAGCCAGAAGGTACATGCAGTTCTGGGAATCCTCTGATTATGGCATGTAACCAGGAAAGGACTTCCAAATGTGAAGACCCAAGATAATTGCCCTTCCTGGATCCGAAAACTAATAATAGCATGTAGATCATAACTAAAGGGAGGCAGGTTTGCTGGGAGAGTTTCAAGGGTCAAAAGCAAATAATAAAACACCTGAGATGGCCAATTTAAAGACACACTCCTCAACAAAACCTCTCAGAGGAGGAAGGCAAATTAGTCCACATGTGAAGGGGTGAGTGAACAAGCTGCTTGCATGGGCCACTCTTTTATTTCTAGCAATACTTTGGGTCTCCTTGCACACTTCCTAATAAGCTCCCCTTCTCCCTTTCGAGCCTGGAGGAGCCCTGCATCTCTGTGCCCCACAGCAGCCTGAGGCTTTCTCTGCCTTGTTTTCTCTCTCATGGAGATGGAAAAATGAGTTTTTCAAAAAGAATTTTACCAACTAAGGGAACTAAAACGTGAATTTTTTTCGTCTTTTTTTTACTAAGCACAAAGTTAGAAATTCTGACCTGGATTTATTGAGGAAAAATGGCTACAGTGAAGTCTTTCTTTTAACTGATGACTAAATGGACTCCTCAGATAAACTGAAACTAAAAAAAATTGCTGTGGCAAGACTGCTATAAAACACTGAGGAATAACATAAAAAATATAAAAATAGTCTTCCCTTAGACACTTTGTCAATTGTCTTCAGACGGCAAACACCAAAAATAGTAGAAAATACTCTAGGGGTTTGGTTTACTTAAGAAAGCTGATTCAGAGCTCCATGCAGGGGACTCTGCTCAAAGAAAATTCCTTGGCCTAACATTACCCAAGTGGTGAATAAATGAAAATGAATATGCTTTGACATAAAATTAAAAATTTAAGGTGTAAGTATATAATTTTTAATGATTCCTGCCTTCTCCAATTTTTTTTTCCTGCACAGCAAATACTTCCTGGTCCTATTCACAAGGGATAACGGAATGCAGGAGGATTCCAGTAACTAAAAGGCTAGGAGGTTTTGTTGAGTACTCGGATAGTTTTGGATATACAAACCTTCTGAGTTAAGCATAGAGAAATATAAATTGCTTTGCATAATATAATGAGGGAAATTTGAAGTTCCCAGGGCCAATCCAGGAGGTGGAGAGTGAGGAGGAACCATGGAAAGAAAAGAGGGAAAGAGGAACCAGAAGATGGCAAGAGGCTGGAAGCAACATAGAAAGAAATGGCTAGTGAGAAAGCCTAGTGTGATGGGGCTGAAGACTTTTCAGAACAAAGATGTACAGGGGAGCCTGGGTGGCTCAAGTCAGTTAAGCTGAGGTCATGATCTCACGGTTGGTGAGTTTGAGCCCTGCTTTGGGCTCTCCACTGACAGCGCGGAGCCTGCTTTGGATCCTCTGTCTTCCTCTTTGCCCCTCCCCCACTCATTCTCTCTCCCTCTGTCTCTCTCTCTCTTTCTCTCTCTCTCCCTCTCTCAAATAAACACTTAAAAAGAATAACAAAGGTGTATAAAATAGAGGTTGCTTGTATTTTCTTTGAGGAAAGGATGCCTTATTCTATCCATACAACCAATATTCACTGAGGGTTCTCTCAGCTGTTTTCAGCACTGGAGCTATTGCATGACTGAACAAATGTCTGCTTTTGTGATAACTGTATTCTACTAGAATACAACCGATGCAACTGGTTAAACTCTTCCCGAACCTTCAGTCAAGTCTGTGCCATAGACAGCTTGCCCAGTTTGTGGGAATTACGGAAAGGTGCTTGGCTCTGCGGCCAGAGTGATGGGGTAAGAACAGAAACAGGATGGTTAGATGATCTGCAGGTGCAGGAGTCTGAAGTCAAAGATGATCACAGCTCAAGACTTCAGGATTTCATGAAATATTCGGGAGGAATTTTGGACTTTCGACAAGTATGAGATTCAAAATAATCTCATCTAGATCACATGGTAGGGTGACCCTACTGATAACCTGAATCACTACTGTAGACTAGGGCTGCATATCCAAATCTAGCACCCGTGCCTGGGATGCTTCAGGCTGACCAGTTTGTCTCTCCTTCCATGGAGTCTTCCCCCTTCCCCATTCTAAGAGAAACTCTGTTTAATCCTTGAGTAATGTCTTCCTCTTCCGCCTCCCCAAGCCCATTTTGTACCGTATTCCTCTGTGCTCAGGAAGGACTGGAATAGGTTGTTATATTCCTGCCAGGGTAGTTAGAAATCTGTTAAATTTCCTCATGACCCCTGGATTTGCATCTCTGTCCTGGGGGCTGTGTTTGTATACTAAGGGAGGTAAGTGTTGGAGACAGCAGTAGTGTATCTCAGCTATAATAAAGTCCTCTGTGTCTGCAAACAGCTTGATTTGTCTTCTCTTACCTCAAACACAACCAAAGAAAAAAAGGCACGGTCCATTACCTAGGCTTCCAAAGAGGGGTTAATGGGGCTGATGTTTTAATCCTGAAAAAGGAACTGTATTTTTCTATAGAGAAGTCAAATATTACTTGTTTTTTCTCCCCTCGGGTGGCTGAGGGATTACTTCCTCATTGTTATATAGGTTAAAATAATAGCTTGGGAAAGAAGGAAAGAAGAGACTGCTCAAATCCCTGAAGTGTAAACTCCTAATGAACAGAGACTGCCAGTTTCATTTATTGGTGCCTCCTTAGCAGGTAGTTGGAAAGGCAGGAAAAGCATTGAAAGAACAGAATGGTATATCTGAGGTAAAGAAGAGCTTCTCTGAGTTCCAGGAAGTAGCTTGATTTTGTTAAACAAAAAACCACAAAACTTGCAGCTGGATTTTGAATCTTGTTTTGGTTATGTGCTATGCATCTGAACTTGGGCAGATTACCCACATTTGCTGATCTTTGTTTTTCTCATTCCTAAAATAAATTTAATTTCTCTTCTAGCAAATAAGCCCAAGCTGCGACCCTTGTTGGAGTTTGGACGTGGATAGGTAGGCCAGATGATTGATGGGGTTTGCCCAAACAATATCCACTTACCTGGTGTTGAAGAGCCATGTTGAAGGGAATTCCTTCCCAGGGACACTGCCAAGCTTTGAAATGTAGAGCTTAGTTGCCATATTACTCAAATCCGTTTCTGGTCTGGCCCAGAATGCATGTTTTATTTCAGGGGAGAAAAAGGCCTGGAATGAAAAAGTGAAACAGTATGGCAAAGCGCTTAGTAGAATATTAAGTCACGGATATCATTGCCTAGTGGCCCTCAAATAGACTCCATCACCGAAAGGGGAGGGATGCTATTCCCCACTTGGTCGAAGATTGGCACCCTGCTCTGGCACCTTAAGGATCCTGCATGGTTGTGTCAGGGCCTGCTGGAGCTGTGGAAGCACCCAGAGAGGGACTTCTGTGTACTAGCAAATTGCACCTGCTAGAGGGCAGAACCCTCACGCACCATGGGTCTGTAGCAGCACCCAGCACAAGCAGGCTTATTGGACAATATGCAAGACATGACCAGCAACTTTTAGAAACACTCACAGGAGCAATAATAAGTAAAAATTCAGCTACTGTTGCTGTGAACTTTGCAGATTCCAGTGTGGAGACGTGTGGGTTAATTAAAATGGTATTAGGAAGTTCTTGTCACACGCTCAGTACTCAATAGCTGTTATTGTTGTTCCTCTATGCCTTCTCCAAGTGGCAGAATTGATTGCTCCTACCTTTATGCTGCTTTTGTGCGCAGTAGGTATTTCTCCTCTAACTTCAGTTAAAACCGTATTTAACTGGGCTGCCTACAGGGCTCAGTCAGTTGAGCGTCTGACTCTTGATTTCTGCTCGGGTCATGATCCCAGGATTGTGGGATTGAGCCCGATGTCAGGCTCTGCAGTGAGCATAGAGTCTGTTAAGATTTTCTCTGTCTCCCTCTCTCTCTCCCCACTCCATCTCCCTCTCTGTCTCCCTCTCTCCCCCTCTGTCCCTCTCCCCTGCTCATGCACCTTCTCTCTCTCTAAAAATAAAAAAAAAATTTTTTTTAATTGTACTTAAATGCAATTAACTGAAAATGTTAAGCATATGCCAACTTTACTATATTAGAAAAGAATGGCAGTGGGAAGAAATTCCAGTTGTATCCAAGACACTACGGTAGAGCTGAACATGATTTAGAAATTATCCCTAAAACAAATTTATGGAAATCTACCGGAGGAACAAAAGTTTAAACTACATCTATTTAGATATACTTCCTTATTGTCTGCAGTATATTTAAAGTGGACCCAAAGGATATGTGTGAAAGAACGAAACAGAAGTTATGAAATGTAGAGTGGTAGATATTTCTTTTCATGTTATATATGAGGAAAAATTAATTTGCCAAATGTTTAAGATTTGGCAAAATTATTTGAAGGATGACCAAGTGTCTGAGGAAATAGGATTGGATTTAAAGTGATAACAGAAGATCAAGGGGGAAAAGTGTCTTCTTAATCCTTCAAGAATGTAAAAATTAGTTTCCCAGTGACACAACATATCAAATTTGTTAAATGGAACCATGTTGCACACATATCATTTTTCTTTTTTTTTGTTGTTAATGTTTATTTATTTTTGAGAGCGAGAGAGAGGCAGAACGTGAGCAGGGGAGGGGCAAAGAGAGGGAGACACAGAATCTGAAGCAGGCTCCAGGCTCCAAGCTGTCAGCGCAGAGCCCAACGCGGGGCTTGAACCCACAGACCATGAGATCATGACCTGAGCCGAAGTCAGACGCTTAACCGACTGAGCCACCCAGGCACCCCACATATCATTTTTCTTTTAAAACTGGAAAGAAGTGGGGCGCCTGGGTGGCTCAGTCAGTTGAGTGTCCGACTCTTGATTTCGGCTCAGGTCATGATCGCAGGGTCGTGGAATCAAGCCCCATGTTGGGACCCATGCTGAGCTTGGATCCTACTTATGATTCTCTCTTCTCTCTCAGCCCCTCTCCCCTGCTTAAGTGAACTCTCTCTAAAAACCAAAACCAAAAACAAAAACAAAAAACAACCCTCCCCAAAAAAAACAAAACCAAATACAAAAAAATTTCAGAGAACTTTTATAGTTTTGCTACCGGAATAAAAGATCAGTTTTGACTTCAAAGTTTTGTTTGTTTGTTTTTTTAATTTCAGAGCCAAGATTCTTTTCGCTCAGATCTCAAACAAACATCCTTATTAGACTTTTAAACTCTCAGAGATCTAGATAGTGACTGAATGACCCTGATAACTAAGGGTGTAAAATAAACAGTAAGAAAGAAGCCAAGCCCATTTACAGCTGGCACCCACAACATTCCTGTGAAATAAAAAGCAAGAGTGTTTAAGGTGTTCGCCAGAGAAACAGAAGTTGAGACAACGAAACAAAGTACAAAACTGCAGATATGTCTGGAAAGAAAACACAATCATTCTGAAGATGTGAATGTGAAAGTTAGTAAGAATCCTTGGCAAAAATTTAGAAAGCTTTAAGGGTAGATTGAAACATAAGCATGGAATTAGCAGGAGTGACAACAATGACACAAGAGGTTGGGATTTTATCATGAGAAAATGGAGGAAGTCAGATCAAGTTTCTGGTGTCAATTTTCTTGGTGTTACTTATTGCTATATAACTGTCACTCAGGATATGTGTGGTGCGGCTGATGGAAACTTGAGTGTAATTATAAACTAATTTGAGATACACATTTCAAATTCCCCTGGTCCAAGTTGAAAGTTTTCTGAAATGGTGTACTCAGATGAAGAGAAAGAAATTCCCAAATTGGAACATTTGAAAAGCATGGTGAAGGATGGAGAGGGTTGAGGGCTTAGGATAGAAGCTCAGGAAAGACCAAAAGAAAAAAAAAAAAAAAAAAAAAAGGATGAAAATACGGAGGTCTGAGTGGAGGACAGAGTTGGACTTCATCCACCAGTTTTGCCTCCTTTGCTGCTAAGTGTTCACTTAATAAATTTCCTTATGTGAGGGCCACTCGTGGCTCAGTCGATTAAACACCCAACTTTGGCTCAGGTCATGATTTCACAGTTTCTGAGTTCAAGCCCTGCTGTCAGCTCAGAGCCTGGAACCTGCTTTGAATTCTGTGTCTCTGTCTCTCTCTGCCCCTCCCCCGCTCGCAATCTCTCTCTCTCTCTCTCAAAAAAATAAACATTAAAAAAATAATAAATAAATTTCCATATATTAGGCAGACAACAAACAAACAGCATATCTATAATAACTATTAGTATAGTTTGGTGCCTTGATCTGTGCTGAGGTTACAGTAGTCTTACCTACCCTTGCTTTTGAGCTATTAACACTAATGTCAACAAAAGAGAAAAGAGGAAAGGGAAATGACATCTTGGTATTATTATGAAAACGGTTTTGCCTTTGCTGACCCCTTAAAGTGTCTGGTGGGCCCTTATCCAAATGCACCAGACTTTGAGAACCACTACTCTACGGGATAATCATCTTGCCACATTGCAGATCTCACCTCTTATCACTCTCTGCCTTGGTGAGAAAGTTCCACCCACTGAAGGGTATTTATTTGCATTAGCTGTTCCCTTGCCTACAACTCTCCAACTCTCCGTAGGATGGTGTCCTTACTGTTATCAGATTTCTGCTCAAATGGCACCTCCTAGAGGCATTTCTTTTGATTGCTTAGTTTAAAAAACATCTCTTTCCCCTATTCATTCTCTATTACATTACCTTGCTTTCTTTTCTTTATAAAAGTTATCATTTAATACTGTCTTGTTAGTTAATTAAGTCCCCCCATTAGAATTTAATTTCTATGAATTCAAGGAACACACTTACTCATTTCTGTATCTCCATCTCCTAAAACAATATAGTCAAAATTCAATAAATATTTATTAAATAAATAGATTTTTAAGAGGATCTTGATGAATTAAAAGAAAAGGTGGATTTGGCAGTAATGTGAAAAGTGCAAAGCCTTATCTGGTGGTTTATTATAGTTTTCGGTATTAATTTCCTGATGACCATAATCTTCTGAAAGTTATCTCCGATTTTTAAATATTATTATAATCAGACTTTAATATTTTTTTCTTTTTTTTCAACTTTTTTATTTTTTTTTATTTTTTTATTTTTGGGACAGAGAGAGACAGAGCATGAACAGGGGAGGGGCAGAGAGAGAGGGAGACACAGAATCGGAAACAGGCTTCAGGCTCCGAGCCATCAGCCCAGAGCCTGACGCAGGGCTCGAACTCACGGACCGCGAGATCGTGACCTGGCTGAAGTCGGACGCTTAACCGACTGCGCCACCCAGGCGCCCCTAATCAGACTTTAATATTGCCTCTAAACCAATATAGAACTTGTATTCTTCTATTTTCCCCTTCTCATTATTACACTTGAGTGAAGTGCAAACTATTTTAGGATTTAGATGAAGCAGCTAGAAAGACAATATAATCCTCCTTACTTGTTAAAAAAAAAAAAGTTAATTTCTTCCATAGTGTCTTTAGGGGATAGTGTAAAGTTTAAAAACTATGAACATGATCAACATGGGGATTTTTGAAATCCTTACAATAATGAGACTTCTTATTCAGGAACATGGTAAGTCTGTCCCTTTACTTGACATCTTTATTGATGTATCTAAACGAAGTTTTACGATTACATACATAAGAATAGTGTACATTATTTATAAGAATTATTCATAACTCCTATATTTTTATACATGTTTGTTATTATAAGTAAATTATAAGTTGTACTTTTTTAATGTTTATTTATTTTTGAGAGAGAGAGACGCGCACACACACACAAAGTGCAAGCAGGGGAGGGGCAGAGAGAGAGGAAGACACAGAATCCAAAGCAGGCTCCAGGTTCCAAGCTGTCAGCACAGAGCCTGACGTGGGCTCGAACTCACGGACCTCGAGATCATGACCTGAGCCAAAGTTGGATGCCCAACCAACTGAGCCACCCAGGTGCCCTTAAGTTGTATTTTTTAAATCTGTAATTGTTTATGGATAGAAATGAAAAGGTTTTTGTATTGATCTTGTATCTGACAACCTGCTAAACTCTTTTATTACATACTAATAATGTAGTAGATAAAATAAATTTTCAGTATAGGAAAACATTATTTACTAAATGATATTTTTCTCCTTTTTCTTTTTTTAAATGTTTATTTATTTTGAAAGAGAGATAGAGAGAGAGCAGGGAGAGGCGGAAAGAGAGGGAGACAAAGAATCCCAAGCAGGCTCGACACTGTCAGCACAGAGCCCAATGCAAACCATGAAGTCATGACCTGAGCTGAAACCAAGAGTCTAATGCTTTATGGCTTAACCAATTGAGCAACCCAGGTGCCCCTTTATTGTGTTGTTTTAAACAGGAGTAGGGAGACTGTGCATTTTAGTTTGCTTAGGTGGAAAGGTAAGACTGTTTTTATATTATTCCCCCTCCTTTCTTATTTCCTGTTTTCAACTAACAGTAAATATCTTGTTATGTTTCTTATTTTGAAGATAATGCTTTTTAACATTTTACCAGTAAGTGTGATATTCACTCTAAGGATTTGGTTTTGATGTTATTCAGATTCTTTTATGTTAGTGACATTTCCTTCTATTTCAAGTTTTCCAAGTTTTTCATCATAAAAGAATGCTTTAATTGTATTGTTTTTCTGCATCTACTGAGATGATCAAATGCCTTTCTACTTTTATTTTTATTTTATTTTATTTTATTTTATTTTATTTTATTTACTTCTTTGTGTTTTTTAAGGGGGGGGAGGGGGGGAGAGAGAGAGAGAGAGAGAGAGAGAGAGAGAGAGAGAGCATCCCAAGCTCCATGCTGAGCGTGGAGCCTGACATGTGGCTTGATTCCATGACTCTGGGATCGTGACCTGAGCTGAAATCAAGAGTCCAACACTCAACTGACTGAGCCACCCAGATGTCCCTACTTTTATTTTTTAATGAGAAAATTATATTAGCATATTTTATCATGCATTCCTGTAATATACTCCACTTGGTCATGATATATTTATTTTTTTATTTATATGTCTCTGGATTTGGTTTGCTAATATTTATTTGGATTTTTGGATTTTGGATTTTTGCAGTATGTCTTGAGTAATATTGGCCTGTAATTTACCTTCATTCCTTTGTCTGGTTTGGATGCCAAGGTTGTACTAATCCCATAACATGCGTTGAAGACTTATTATTTCTTTTTCTATTCTTTGAAAGAGTTGTATAAAGCTGGAATGATCTGTTTTTAATTGTTCATAGAGGGTGTTTTGTAAAACAGATACAAAAATGTAAAAATTATAAAGGGAAAGCTAGAATGTTATGTAAGTGGAGATATACAGTATATATATAAGCTTTTGGGATTGTTTTTTTTTTTTTTTTTCTATCAGCTTAATTCTCTGGAGATTCCCGCAGGTTGTTGTATACATTAGTTTCTTCTTCTTATTGCTGAGCATGGTATAAATGTACCATAATTTGTTTAACCATTTGTCTATTTAAAGATATCTGCATCGTTCCAGTTTTAGACTATCATAAGAAAAGCTGCTATGAACAATCATGTACAGGTTTTTTTGTGCATACCAATTTTCATTTCTCTGGGATAAATGTCAATGAGTACAACTGCTGGGTAGCATGATATTTGTATATTTCATTTTGTAAGAAACTGCCAAGCTGTTTCTAGAATGGCTATACCATTTTATAGTCCCATCAACAACGTACCAGTGATCCAATTTCTCTGCATCCTCACCAGCATTCACTGTTCCCACTATTTTTAGTTTTAGCCATTCTAACTGGTATGTAGTAATAGCTCACTGTTGCTTTAATTTTCATCTCCCTAATAGCTATAGATGTTGAACATCTTTTCCTATGTACATTTTCCATTTGCATATCTTTGGCGAAATGTCTGTTCATGTCTTTTGCCCATGACCTAATTGTATTATCTATAATTTTACAGTTGAATTTTGAGATTTCTTTATATATTTTCATATATTACTCTCCTGTCAAATACGTGGTTTGCAAATATTTTCCCCATTCTGTAGCTTTTTCTTTTCATCCTCTTTAAAAGTATCTCTCACAGAAAAAAGTTTTAAATTTGATTAAGTCCAGTTTATGGAACTTTTCTTTTATGGATAACACTTTGTGTTGTGTCTAAGATCTCTTTGCCTAGCTGTAGATCCCAAAGATTTTCCCTTATGTTTTTTTCTAATAGTTTTATAGTTTTAAATTTATGCTTAAGTTGATGATCCATTTTGAGTTAATTTTTTTATAAGTGCCACTGAGATAGAGCGTCATGATGTTCATTCATTCATTCAATCATTCATTCATCATTCATTTGCCTATGATTGTCCAATTGCTCCCATACCATTTGTTGAAAAGGCTGTGTTTCCTCCATTGTATTGCTTTGCATTATTTCCAAAAATCATATTTGTGTAGGTTTATTTCTGGATTCTCTGTTTGGTTATAGTGATGGATGGGTTTGTTTCTACCTGTGACAAACAGTCTTGATGACTGCACTTATATAATAAATCTTGAAATTACATAGACTGATTCTTCCTTCCTTTTTTCTTTTTTTAAAAATTGTTTTAGCTATTGTACTCTTTTATCTCTCCACATAAAATTTAAGGTAATATTGTTTATGCCTTCAGAAAATCTTGCTAATATTTTGATAGAAATATTGGGGAGGACTGATACTTTTAAGACGTTGCATCTTCCAATCCATGAATACATGTCTCTCCATTTACTTAGATCTTGATTTCTTTCATTAGAGTTTTGTAGTTTTCAGTCCACAAGGAATATGTGTGCTTTGTTAGATTTACACCAAAGTATTTATGTTTTGAGTGATTATGAGCAGTATTGTAATTTAAAGTTTAATCTGTTTTTTTCTCTTCACCTTTCAGAGCCTTCTTTTGTTTGTTTTATATATAATGTCCAAGGTTTTTGGTGTACTTACCAGGGAACAAGTACATTCTATCCTATCTTCCTGGAACTGAAAGTCTACCATTGAATTTTGTCTTTAATTTTCTTCCTTTACCTCATGACTATATTGGTTCCCAGATCCTCAGTTCATAGCTTGCCCAGGTGGGAAAGCCAGATAATTTTTCCCCACTGGGCCAGCTCATTTTTATATGGCACTCAAATAACTGAGCAATAAACAGTTAATGACCTGATACGGCAGGAGCTGCTGTCCAATTTCGTGAGGGAAAAAGGAAGGTGGTTAGCCTTAAGTGTTGTTATCGGCCCAGTGCAAAGCTGTTCTGTGTGTATGAGAGTTAAAGAAAAGAAAGGGAATAATGAGGAAAGTGTACAATACATATTTATCTGTATACCTTCTCTACACTACGGAAGGAACACTTGAATTGTGAATAATGCAAGTCTCTTATTCTGTCAAGAAGTTCTATTATTTAGTCTAATTTATATATGAAACAGAAAACCAATTTCATGTCAACGGTGTAACAATAATGCAACAACTAGAAGACAAAAGGAAAAAGAAGACAACTTCATAAGTAGGTATCTAACTTTCTGTACGTTTTTTCCAGAATCAAATTAAGGTAGGTGATGAAAGCTTTGATTTCATAGCACAATGCTTTGTGGAAAGTTACTTAAATAATTTATACCTAGAATTACTTATTAACTGTCAAAACAACCCAGTCAAGGCAAGAATAAACCTAGCTTAGTGTACGTAAAAAATGATGGATTCATAATAAACGAAGTTTACTATACTCAAATGAGATACCAATTAGAGGTTAGCTTGTGGAAATATTTAATACATAGTCAACTGCCACAAAAGTGTCTCATTTTTCACTGTAACGTGGCACACTTTCTTTCTCTTTCTGTTGGCAGCAGAAGAAAGCTGAAAAGGATGTGGTAATAGTAAATACCATAAAAAAATATAAGAGAAAGGTTGCTGGCAAGACTCCCAACTGCTGGGAGAAGGAAGAAAATGACAGAAGTTTAAAAGCACCCATTTAAATTTCATCTCTCTGTTGCTAAAGATACCTATAATGACCTTAAGTCCCTTCCCTTTTCCGCCCAGAAGCATAATTTGTTCCGGGATCTGCTGATTCTGAACATGAGCTTCTGGGGAGGCATGGCTCCTGCCCCGTTCCAGGGGTGACCCCTGAGTGGCTGATTGAGCTGTGTTATCATTACTTGTTATCATTACTTGAGGCCCGGCCATGTGATACAATTTTGGCCAATGAGATATGTGGGGAGGTCTTTCAGGGACCTCGCCAAAGTTTTCTTTGCGCTTAAAGAAGAGTAGGAGGGAAACGATGGTCTCTCTGTGACTCCGGACATCAGCCCGTCCAGGTGACATACCTGGACCTGCCACAGCCATCTCACCACTGCCTGAGATGAAGCCAGCACTGATGATGCCACTGCACCACCGACCCCAGTGCCACTGTACCTTCGTATGTCATGTTATGTCAGGTGCTTACTTCCTTATTGTTTAAGATACTTTGACTTGGGTGTTCTTACCAATTGACTCAGTTTCCAAACCTACTTTGCTTCAATACAGGAGGCTGTGGTATATGCAACAAGTAAATCAGCTGTAGGCAGAGAAGCCAGTAGGTGAGTTAAGAGAACACTATGTTATTGCTAGAGAGCAGTAACACTGGGAACTCTTTCTTGGTGGCAGAATATTATGTTGCTTTTTTCCTTTTTAACTTAAGTTTTTAATCTTCTAGAATCCCCTCTTCATTTATTCATCCATCCATTCATGAATTCATTCGTTCACTCACTCACTCACTCATCCATTATTCATCCAATATATATCAACAACAAGGAAGATCCTGGTGGCCATTCCAACATTTTAAATAATTTTCAGAATGTTCAAACTCTTCTTATTTTCCAGGGCCAGGAAACAAAGGGCCATGGACACATAAGCCGCATTTTCTAAAATGATCTCCCCACATTTTTCTCCAAATCAAAAGAGGATATATTTTCCATCTTAAACAAGAATCTGGGCACTGGGGTGACTTAGTTGGTTAAGTGTCTGACTCTTGATTTTGGACCAGGTCATGATCTCATGGTGGGGGGATCAAGCCCCCTCCCCCCAAACAGGCTCTGTGCTGGGCATAGAGCTTGCCTGAGATTCTGTCTCTCCCTCTCCCTCTGCCCCTCCCTTGCTTGTACTCTCTCTCTCTCAGAAAAACTTCCTTTTGTTTTAATGGAGTATCAAACTAATAATCAAACACTAATAAAGTGTTCTTGCAAGTTTTTAGCATTTAGAGGATTTGCCTGTTCTGACTACTGATTCAATCCTCTGATTGAACTGTGTTATTCTGATGGATCTCAGTCACATTTCATATAGCTTAAAAAGAAACAGTACTTTAAACTAACAGGATACATATTTATAGAAAAGATAGTTGTGTGTAAAAAATTTACGTTGGTTAAAAGAAGAAAATAAAAATTCTCTAAAATCTTGCCATAAAAAGATAAACACCATTAAGATTTAAGTGTACATAAGATTTTTCCATACAGAAACACATATAAATACATATTTTTCTATCAATAGAGTACTTATCTAAATACACACACGATTTTGAACATGTTTTCACTTGGTAAATTGCAAACATTTAAAAATTTATATATCTATAAATATATCTCTATATATGTACCTAAATACATATATATATGTATATATATTTAGCTATATATGTGTATATATATATATAATTTTGTAAATATATATAAATTTGTACATTTATATGTATATAAATATATATTCATATACCTCTATCATTTTCAGGGGTTGAAAATTACTTATTTAACTGATTCCTTGTTATTGGAAATTTAAATTGCTTCCAATTTTTCACTATTATGTATGCTTCAGATCCTATTTGTTTTTCTGACCTCACATGTACACTCTTCACCTTGCCCTCTGTGTGCCGAATGCATTGTACTTTCATCAATTTCTTAAATACTCTCTTTCTTCAATAAAAAGTAACTCTGGGAGGGTAGAAACAGCATTGTTCTTTTGCTCATCCCAAGAGCTCTCCATATTTACTAATAGCACATAAATATGACTTTTCTTCCATGCCATATCACATGAGAAATAGCACACCTGAAATGTAGCTGCTTATATAGTCTATTACCCCACTTAGCTCAACCCTCAAATCGCTGTATAAGACTAAGGTTGCCTTGACTAACACCAACAGACACTAATTATTAGCATCACCCTTGCTGCAATTGCCGATGAATATCGTTTTTTCTTTTCATGTGTTTTGCCACAGTTAATTAATCCTGATCTACCTCGGTAGTAAACTTACCTTTTTGATAATCCACGAATTATGGGGAAAATATAAGTGACATTTTTGTTGATGTTGGTACAGTATCAGTTTATGTGTCACTCAGCTGCAACTAAATTAGGTATAAATTTTTGAATAACGTCCTTTATTTGTTGATTAAAAGTAGTCAACACTTTGATGTTGAAGAGAGAAGAAAGTCCTACACTACAAATTTTTGAATAACGTCCTTTATTTGTTGATTAAAAGTAGTCCTACACTTTGATGTTGAAGAGAGAAGAAAGTCCTACACCGGTTTTTATAGGTAATATAAACAATTTCGCATGAAGTGTCAATATAATACAATGAAAGTAATTGTGGAAATTCCCTTCATAATTTCCATTTCTTCCCTCGATTACATTGATATTTAATGTGGAATTATTTACGTTACCAAGTTAATGTTAAATTAAAATCTGGATTTAATATCTGGGGTTCAATGGGCCATCTTTCTCAGATGGACTCTCCAACCAGAATTATAGCCTCTTACGGATTTTCGTGGCAAAAGTCTGCGCTGTCGATGGCTGAAATATAGTTGACAACACGTAGTGAGCCCAAATGTACCATCTGACATGGGTCATCCTCCAATTCTATTTGAATGCAAGAGCCTTCGTAGATTCATCTATGGCTCCTTCAGAGGATCTGGAGTCACTGAAGGTGCTGAGCTGTGAAGTTATTTGACCCTGGGACAGAATCACGTTGATGCAGCTCTTCTAATTTCATTATATTCTAATTCTTGAATATACATCATATCTCCAAATCAGTGAAAACAAAAAAAGGTAAACATATGGTCCTTCTAGAATTCAAAACTTGGATTCATACCTGGGATTTAATGTGGCACAATATTCACATTAATCTCCGACTTGGGGCACCTGGGGGGCTCAGTCGGTCAAGCGTCTATCTGACTCTGGCTCAGGTCACGACCTTGCGGTTCGTGAGTTCAAGTCCTGCATCGGGCTCTGTGCTGTCAGCTCAGAGCCTGGAGCCTGCTTCAGATTCTGTGTCTCCGTCTCTCTCTGCCCCTCTCCTGCTCACGCTCTGTCTGTCTCTCTCTCAAAAATAAATAAACATTAAAAAAATTAATCTCCAGCTAGAATCATAGATTGCTTCATTTATTTCTTCCTGGCAACAATCTCTTTGTTTGCTGAGTAACAAGTTTTGCTGGAAAGGCCAAATCCACCATTCAACAGGAAATTAATCTCTTAATAGGTCAGAATATACATAACTTTACCAAAGACGATGGCTTTTTGAAAAGATCTAGACAGATTCAAGGTATTGGACTGGGTTGTATCTACCCTATGAGGCAGTACTGGAGATACTTCTGAAATATTAAATATGCAGATAATTAACGACCAGAGGAAATTAAAATTCATTGTAAAGAGTTCACAGATAACAAAAGGGAAATTTTATATACTTCTGGGTAATTACATCACTCTCATTTAAATCATGAATTGTTATGTTTCTCCAAGTGGATCTTTTTTAAAAAGTTAACAAAGTAATATGAGTGTATGGTAGCAAATCAAATAGGAAAAAAAAAATCTTATGTCGCTGCTTTGCAAATTGAGACTGTTATTGCCTCTTTCACTGCCTCTATGCTTCCTGCGTATCTTTCACTTCATCTGTGTAAAAGTTACATTGTCAAGATTGCTAATCTGTCTCTTCTATGCTGCAATAACAAAGAAAAGACTCACTGTATCACTACTATAAGAATCTAGGTTCCAGTATCAATTTTGCAGGAAACCACCTGCCTTATGGATACAAATGGGATTATCTACATTCCTCACATTACTCGAGCTTAAGATACATGAAAAGGTAAATTTTATGGTTACATAGAGTTGACATACCTAGCTTACATCTAGAGCTGGTACTACATATTTATTTTTTCATTCTAGAAAAAGTTACAGTATTTAATTATATGGTATCAACTGCTTGGATTATTTTGGCCGAATTAATTAATTATTTCAATCAAATTACCGGTAAATCTTATGAAATGCTCATGTTAACTTCATTCTTTTTACCTCAAGGAAGGGTTCCCTTTTAGCACATTGAAAGATCAACTTAAATACATTAAATGTTCATTTGAGAATAGCGTATCTGTTTCCATATACCTAGATGATACAGATATCTTTGTCTACAGTTGATTCTCCAAACTACAATGAGAGAAAAGAACTACTGCTGCATGTGCATAAACCGATATAAACACTTACTGAGTTATTTAGTTGTTATTTTTGAAGCTTAAAGTTTCGATCTTTACCTGGAATTTGTTTTGCCATTGTAAGCGGGTGAGTGTCCAGGCCGAACAACAGCTCCTTTTCTCTTCATGACCCATTCTTCTCAGTTGGTGGATGACACAATGGCCACAGCCCAAGGGGAACCCAGATCTGTGATCCACCAGGGTTCAGTCTCTTTTGGGGTCTGAATACAAGGGATTTTATCAAAGTCACTCATGAAAGATCCATCAATAGCTTGTCAGGATATATCAAAGGATCACGGAGATTGTTGGGTAGATGTTTCCCCCGAGATAGCATTGGACCTTAAATGCCAAAGTGATAGCCAAAGTGAGCTATACACCAAAAGAAAAGTGCAATGTACTGCTGGCAGAATGGGAAGTGACTTTTTTTTAAAGGGAAGTAATGGGGAAAAATATTTCCATTTCTTGAAAAGTTGATATATAAACTATACCTCATATCTATTGATCTGGCTAAAATGTACCATTGTTACTATTATGAATTCAAACTACCAGTCATCTCCTGATTCTCTACAAATGGCTTCATGCAAAAGAGAATTGATTCCCATGATTCATATTTAGATTCCAAGTTTTAAATTAATTCTGTTGTCAGAATATGGCTTGGGACAAATGGCAATTTTAATGGTTTTCTACATTGCTTCTGATTTTTCCTATTTATAGTATAAACAAGGGAAAGAAAGGTGATATTTTATGTGATCTTTATTTCTATTGCCTTCTTTACATATTTATTTTTCTGATCATTAACCACAGATACTGTTATAGAAATGGACTTAACATTAAAGGTGATTTTAGTCAAAGAAAAGATTTATTACATTATAAAGGTATGTTCACTGAGTATTTTTAATCCTAAGATAATTTTGACTTCTAGGGATAAGAAATTAAATAGATAAAGAAAGACAATAACTAAATGAGAGGTTTAGATCTTGTTTGTAAAATGAAGTGTGGTCTTCCATGCAGAAGTACAAAATGAGTTAATTTAATTTTTTTCTGATTTTACTAATTTTATATTAAAAGTTAATATATGAATTCATGGCTATTCAGTGCAGCATCTATGGATGAAAAAATAAAAATAAACTTTTACCCCTTCCTAAATACCACCCCTCTTCTCAAAGTAGAAATGACTAATAGTTAAATTCTTTCAGGTCTTTTTTATATTTATATTTAGGTATTTTTCTATTTACCCTTATTTCCACTTTCTACCCATAATTCCCTTTCTAATTATGCCAAGAATTTTTTTTCCCTGAAGGAACAATACCATATTCAAAAACTTGGCAGTATATTTACTTAGCAAGCAGATGTATTAGATGGATGCTACCTTTGTATGTATCAATATTCAAGTTACTTAGACAAAGTAGGATAATTGTATACAATAAATTATTTTTAGTCAGTGGTATCTTAAATCATTCTGAAGTGTTCTAGTAAGTGAATTGATCTGCCAAAATAATGGATCAGTCTTTAACAAAATGTGTATAGTTAAAAAAAGGAAAATAAAAATGGTGATGATAATAACTTGAAAAATGCTCCAAGTAAAGCCAAATAGTCAAGTTGAACATAAGTAAAATATCTTTTTTTTTTGCTCTTTATGGTTTATTTGCAGCAAAACATCTTCCCAGTCCCTCTAAACTTTGTTAACAATATGATTTATAGTTCTTTTGGTAATTAATTTATCAATTAGGTTTTGTTTTATAGTTTTTAAATAAGAAATATAAGCATAAAAAGTAAATATCTCATTGTTTGTTGGCATTTATTTAAGCAACATGAACTAAGGAAATAAACTAATACAGGGAATCTATGAGAAATTTTTCCCTTCACTCAAATATGAGAAGTCCTAGGTTCATATAATCTTTAACAAAAATAAATCGACAAGTGGAAAATATAAAACAAGAAAGAAAATACTGAATAAATAAGACAACAGAGGAAATGGACAGTGAAAAGAAATGAAACAATACTCTGAGGAAGATTATGAGGTCAGAGTCACAGCATCGTTAGATATTTCAATTTCCATATTATTTAATATGAAGAATGTTGTCCTCCCTTCTGTATTTCATGATATAATGAAATAACTGAATAAAAATAATGAAATGTCATGGGGCGCCTGGGTGGCTCAATAGGTTAAGCGTCTGACTCTTGGTTTCAGCTCAGGTCATGATTTCATGGTTCATGAGTTCAAGCCCCCGTATCAGGCTCTGCACTGAAGGCATGGAGCCTGCTTGGGATTCTGTCTCCTTCTCTGTGCCCCTCCCTTGCTCACTATCTCTCTATCTCCCCAAAATAAATAAACTTAAAAAAATAAATGAAATGTCCTATTAATCAGGAAAATATATGTAACACCCACTGACCCATGTGGCTTTTGATATAGGCAAAACTGGGCATGGACCAAAGACGTGCATCTCACACAAAGTTGAGGATATGTTTCTTACCTGGAGTGTTGACAATCACATATCTTCCTCTCATTCTCCCACATCTAACAGATTCTAATTTTCCAGGTTCTACAGAGTTAATGATAGCATATCTGAAGAGAAAAAAAGTTAATTTCAGGCTTGATTTTGTTAGTGTGATCAAAGAAATCACATAAATTAAATTAGAAGTCAATGAAGTGTCAATAAAATACTTTGAAATCAGATGTTCTATTCTTTCCTTATCTGGTAGTTGGAAAGCAATGACTGAATTCATAACAGTTATTATGACTATTATGGCAATTTTACAGTCAGCATTGGTTTTCTGGCATTGATAGCTTCACTTTTCTCCAGCTACATTTTATAAATGATGTCCATTGTCTTCACTTCTTTGGTAAGTTATTTTACTATGAAAAAAAATCACTGATACTTGTTACTTTGCAACATCTTTCTATACATACATAAATTATTTCTACAAAATGTCAGATGTTATTTTGTAGCATGAATTTTTACAAAATAAACTCAATAATAAACATATAGTTTATTCCAAACCCCCTAACAAACTTCCTTCTGCAGTTTGGGGGGATTGTATTAAATGTATAGAATAATCTATAATAATTTGTTTGTTTATAGTATCAGATATTTTTGAAAAAGATCAAGGTACATCATTTAAAGTATTCAAATCATTCAAGTATTTAAGAGGTCCTAGGTTGGTATAGTTTTGAGTTGATGTCCCTCCATAAATTTAATTTAAAAATATCCATGTTCTGGAACTGGAGAGTGTGATGCTAAGTGAAATAAGCCATACAGAGAAAGACAGATACCATATGGTTTCACTCTTATGTGGATCCTGAGAAACATAAAAGAAACCCATGGGGGAGGGGAAGGAAAGAAAAAAAAAAAAAAAAAAAAAAAGAGGTTAGAGTGGGAGAGAGCCAAAGCATAAGAGACTGTTAAAAACTGAGAACAAACTGAGGGTTGATGGGGGGTGGGAGGGAGGGCAGGGTGGGAGGGAGGGCAGGGTGGGTGATGGGTATTGAGGAGGGCACCTTTTGGGATGAGCACTGGGTGTTGTATGGAAACCAATTTGACAGTAAATTTCATATATTAAAAAAAAAAAAAAATATCCATGTTCAATATATTTTGTATTAATTTTCTCCCAAGTATTAAAATTATTTGTTGCTGTTGAAAATGGGATTTTTTCTCTTATTTATGCTTTCATTATATGTTCCAATTGATTATTATTTATATCTAACAACATATTACTTATTGTATTTTTTTATTTTTAACAAGTCACAATATTGAATGATCTTATTTTTCCTAGTCGTTTTTAACTTGATTCCTTTGGTTTTGTAGATTTACAATGACATAATCTGAAAAGCTACTTTGCCCTCTTCCTTGCAGAATTTTATGTCTCTAATTCATATCACCTGGCTAATTGCATAGATTAGTAATTTCAGACACTGTTAAGTAACAATTGGTGATTTAAGTAACATGTATTTTGCTTTAGTTTTCTTCCCAGTATTTAAACTTCAGACAAAGAGAAAATTTTTAAAGCAGCTAGAGAAAAGAATTCTCACATACAAGGGAAATGCCATAGGGCTTTTCAGTGGATTTCTCAGCAGAAACCTTTCAGGCCAGGAAAGAGTGGGATGATATAATCAAAGTGCTGAAAGAAAAACCTGCCAAACAAGAATAGTTTACATAGCAAAGTTGTCCTTCAAAAATGAAGGAGAGATAAAGACTCTTGAGATACACACAAAACGGGAGAATTTATGATCACTAGACCAGCCTTACAAGAAATACTGAAAGCAGTCCTTAAAGCTGAAATATATAATACATTGGTAAAGGTAAGTATAACATTAAATTTAGAATATTTTAATACTGTAATATGATAGTATGTTAATCACTTAACTTTAGTATGAAGATCAAAAAACAAAAGTATTAAAAATAACTATAGCTACAATAATTTGTTAATGGACACACAATATAAAAAAATGTAAGTTGTGGGCCCTTGGGTAGTTCAGTTAGTTAAGTGTCCAACTTTGGCTCAGGTCATGATCTCACAGTTTGTGGGTTCAAGCCCCGTGTCAGGCTCTGTGATGACAGCTCAGAGCCTGGAGCCTGCTTCTGATTCTGTGTCTCCCTCTCTCTCCGCCCCTCCCCTGCTCACACTCTGTCTCTCTCTGTGTCTCAAAAATAAATAAATATTTTAAAAAATTAAAGAAATGTACGTTGTGACAACAAAAACATAAAATATGAAGGGAGAAGTAAAAGAGTATAATTTTTGTAAGTAATCCAAGTTACATCATTATTTGCTTAAAATAGACTATTTTATCTATGTTATGTTATGATGTTAAAATGGTATGTAAACCCTATGAATCACAAAGCAAAAACCTACAGTAGGTACAAAAGATAAAGAGAAGGTAATCAAAGCATATTGCTACAGAAAATCATCAATTCACAAAGAATGACAAGAAGAGAAGAAAACGAAACAAAGGAACTGGAAAACTAATAAGATGTCACTAGTAAGTCCTTACAAATTGATAATTACTTTATTTTTTTTTCAACGTTTTTTTTTTTTTTTTAATTTTTATTTTTGGGACAGAGAGAGACAGAGCATGAACGGGGGAGGGGCAGAGAGAGAGGGAGACACAGAATCGGAAACAGGCCCCAGGCTCCGAGCCATCAGCCCAGAGCCTGACGCGGGGCTCGAACTCACGGACTGCGAGATTGTGACCTGGCTGAAGTCTGACGCTTAACCGAGATCGTGACCTGGCTGAAGTCTGACGCTTAACCGACTGCGCCACCCAGGCGCCCCGATAATTACTTTAAATGTAAATGAATTGGTTTCTCTAATCCAAAGAGTGGCTAAAAAGATTACAATGACAAAAGAAAAAAAAAAAAGCCAACGATATTCTGCCTATAAGAGACTCACTTCAGCTTTAAAAACACACAGACTCAAAGTGAAGAGATGGAAAAAATATTCCATATAAATATTCCAAATAAAAGAGAAAAGAGATAGCTATACTTCTATTAGACAAAATAGACTTTAGGTCAAAAAGTCAAACAAGAGATAAAGGTCACTGTATAATGATAAAGGGGTCAATTCAGTAAGGGGACTTGACAACTATAAACACATGTGCACACAACATTGGAACGCCTAAATATATTAAGCAAATGCCAACAGATTTGAAGGCAGAAGCAGCCAACAATACAGTAATAGTAGGGGACTTCAATACCCCACCTTCAATAATGAATAGATCATCCAGGAAGAAAATCAATAAGGAGACATTGGACTTGAACTATACTTTAGACCAAATGAATCTAACGGATAAATATAGAAGATTCCATCCAACAGCATTCTCCAGGATAGATGCTGTTATGTCAGAAAACAGGTCTTAGCAAATTTAAAGATTCAAGTCATTCCAAGTATCTTCTCCAACCACAATAGTATGGAACTAGAAATAAATAACAGAAAGAAAACTGGAAAACTCATAAATATGTGTAAGTTGCTCATTCCTAAGCAACCTATGGGCCAAAGAAGAAATCAAAAGGAAAATCATAAATATCTTGAATCAAATGAAAGTGGAAACACAAATGAAAGTGGAAATACCAAAACTTATAGATACAGCAAAAGCTGATCGAAGGGTGAAGTTTATAGCAATAAATGCCTATTTTTAAAAAAGAAAGATCCCAAATCAACAAACTAACTTTACACCTCTAGAAACTAGGAAAAGAAAAAGAAACTAAACCCAAATTTAGCAGAAGGAAGGGAATAACAAAGATTAAAAAATAGAAAAGATCATTGAAAGTAAGAGTTGGTTTTTTGAAAAGAAAAATAGAATTGACAATTTTAGCTAGGCTAAATAAGAAAAGAAAAAAATGAAGTAAAATTAGAGAGAGGAGGTATTACAACTGATACTGCAGAAATACAAAAGATTGTAAGAGACCATTATGAACATTATACACCAACAGATTGGATAACCTTGAAGAAAAGGATAAATTACTGGAAACATACAACCTAGCAAGACTGAATCAGGAAGAAATAGAAAATCTGAACAGACCAAGAACAAGTAAGGAGATTAAATCAGTAGCCATAAACCTCCCAAGAAAGAAAAGCCCTGGATCAGATGATTTCACTGGTGAATTCTATGAAACACGTGAAGTACTAATACCAATCGTCACACTCTTCCAGAAAATCGAAGAGGAGGGAACACTCCCAGACTCACAAAACGAGCATTACCCTGACACCAAAGCCAGATAAGGGCACTACAAGAAAAGAAAACTGAAGGCTAATATTCCTGGTGAATCCAGAGGCAAAAATTTTCAACAAAATACTAACAAACCAACAGTACATTAAATGAATCATACACCATGATCGAGTGAGATTTATCCCTCGCATGAAAGTATGGTTCAATACATGCAAATCAATAAATATAATATACCACATTAATAGAATGAAAAATAAAAAGTCACCTTAGGATCATCTCAACAGATGCAGAAAAAGCATTTGACAAAATTCAACATCTTTTCATGGTTAAAACTCTCAACAAATTTGGTATAAACAGACCCCAACATGATAAAGGCCATATACGACAAGCTTATGGCTAACATTATACCATGGTGAAAGCTGAAAGCTCTTCTTCTAAGATCAGGAACAAGACAAGTGTGCCCACTTTCACCAAGTTTATTCAACATAGTACCGGAATTTCTAGCTAGAGCAATTAGGTAAGAAACAGGAATAAAAGGCATCCAAACTGGAAAGGAAACAAAGTAATATTCTTTCAGTTTGCAGATGATATGATCTTATATAAAGAAACTCCTAAAGGCTCCACCAAAAAACTGTTAGAACTAATAAACAAATTCAGGAAAGTTGCAGGACACAAAATCAACATACAAAAACCAGTTGCATGTCCGTGCACTAACACCAAACTATCTGCAAAGGATATAAAGAATATAATCCTATTTATAGTGGCATCAAAAACAATAAAATACTTAGGAATAAATTTAATCAAGGAAGCAAAAGATCTATACCCTTAAAACTGGAAAACACTGATGAGAGAAATTAAAAAATGATGCAAATGGAAAGATATCGTTTTGTTGGATCAAAAGAATTAATATTGTTAAAATATTCATTCTACCCCAAATCTTCTATAGATTCAATGCAATCAAAATTCCAATGGCACTTTTTCACAGAAATAAAACATATATATATATATATATATATATATATATATATATCCCAAAATTTGTATAGAACAACAAAAGACCTCAAATAGCAAAAGCAGGAGGTATCACACTTCCTGATTTCAAACTATATTACAAAGCTATAGTAATCCAAATAGTATGGTACTGGAATAAAAACCAATGCATTGGCCAAACAAACAGAACTAAGAGCACAGATTTGATGCATGTATCATCAACCAATATTTGAAAAGGGAATCAAGAATACTTGATGGAGAAAGATTAGTCTCTTCAATAAATGGTGCTGGGAAAACTGGATATTTACAGGAAAAATAACGAACTTGACCCCTATCTCGCACCACACACAAAAATTAAGATGGATTAAAGACTTTAATGTAAGACCTGATAATGTAAAACTTTTAGAATAAAACAGAGAGAAAAGGCTCCTTGACATTGGTCTTGGCAATGATTTTTGGATGTGACACCAAAACCACAAGTGACAAAAGCAAAATAAACATCAAACTACAAAGCTTCTGCACGGAAAAAAATAAAATAAAGTCAGTCAATCAAGAAAGAAAATGAAAAGGCCATCTATAGAATGAAAATATTTACAAAAAAGTTATCTGATAAGGGACTGGTATCCAAAATACATAAAGAACTCTTACAGCTTAATAGCAAAAAAATAAAACCCCAAATAATCCATTTATAAAACAGGGGGGGAACCTGAAAAGACATTTTTCTAAAGAAGATATCCAAATGTCTAACAAGTACATGAGAAGATGTTGAACATCACTAACCATCAGGGAAATGAAGATCAAAACCATAATGAGATACCACCTTATGCCTGTTAGAATGGCTAGTATCAAAAAAACAAGAGATAACAAGGGTTGGCGAGGATGTGGAGAAAAGGGCATACTTGTGCTCTGTTGGTTGGAATATAAATTGGGGAAGCCACATAGAAAACAGCATGGAAGTTCTTTAAAATATTCAAAATAGAATTACCATATTATTGTGACTTTATTAAATTGATGTCTGTTAAGTACAGCCCTGGGATGTCAGATGGTGAGCTATGGTTCCACAAAAACCACAGAGAATTAAAACAGAATACTACTCACAGGTTTCAGGGAAAACACAGCATGCCTCGAGGGGCCACATGGGAAGTCAAGGCCTGGTGTAGGCAGAGAGTGGCAGAACCCAGGGCACTTGCTTACAGAAAGATCCTGGTCTAAGGCCAGATTGGTCGATTCAAACCACAAGAGTAGGGTTTTGGTTAGCTTTGCAGGGGTTTTATCTAAGGAGCACATAAAGGAAAGGCCCCAAGAAGAGGAGAGATTTTTATCACAAGGCCATTGAGGAAAGTCACCATAGGAACTTACATTTACTTACGACTGCCCGCTGCTATCTGAGGCAGAAACTTGCATGAGGAACTAATGTCAGTTTAAGGCCTCTGCAGTCTGCCTGGCCAAACAAGATGGATGCCCAGGCAGCATTATTATGGAGTAGACTAGCTAACCTCCTGATATATGTAATTCAGCAATCCTATTTCTGGGTATGCATCCAAAGAACATGAAATCACTATCTCAAAGAAACATCTACACTCCCATGTTCACTGTAGCATTATTCACAATACCCAAAACATGGAAACAACCTAAGCTGCCACTGATGAATGAATGGGTAAGGAAAACGCCTACAATGGAATATTATTCAGCCATAAAAACAAGGAAATCCTGCTATTTGTGACACATGGATGGATACTGAGGAAATGATGCAGAAGGAAATAAGTCAGGGAGAGAAAGACAAATACTGTTTCACCTCATTTATATGTAGAACCTAAAAAAGCCAAACTCATAACAATACAGAGTAGAATGGAGGTTGCCAAAGGCTGGGTGTCAGAGAAATGGGGAGATGTTGGTCAAAGGGTATAATCTTCTAGTTTTAGATGATAAGATCTGGGGATCTAGTGCACAGCATGATTACAGTTCTCGATACTGTATTATAGACTTGAAAGTTGCTAAGAGAATATAACTTAAATGTTCTCACTATTTAAAAAAAAAGTAATTATGAGAGGTGATGGATGTATTAAGTAACTTTTTGTGGTAATCATTTTATTTATTTTGTTTTATTTTTAACTGTTTTATTTTTGAGAGACAGAAAGAGAGAGAGAGAGAGAAAGAGAGTGAGAGAATGTGAATGGGGGAAGGGCAGAGAGAGACAGGGATGGAGGATCCAAAATGGGTTCCGTGCTGAGCGGACAGCCTGATGGGGGGCTCGAACTCACGAACTGTGAGATCATGACCTGAGCCAAAGTTGGCTGCTTAGCCAAACTGAGCCACCCAGGTGCCCCTTTGTGGTAATCATTTTACAATGTATACATGTACCAAATAATCACACTGTACATGTTAAACTTACATAGTGTTACAGTTCGGTTCTATCTCAATAAACCTTGGTTAACAAAAATCTATTAAAAGTAGCTGATTTGTGATGAGCTACCAAGAGATCTGGGTGGAAGGGCCACTTACTATATCTTTTTATAAAAAAATTTTTTTAACATGATCACGTATGAAATTTTCCAAACAAAAAACATTACATAAACATAGTAGGCAAAATAATATTTTATATATGAGTGACTGAAAAGATGCTTTAACTCAACCAGTGACTACAATATTAAAGAAGAAAGTAGCATTTAAACATATGAGTTGAAAGATTCTACTATTGCTTACTTTAAAAATAAAGTTTAACAAAAAAAAATTTTCATTAGGTCAGTGACCCTCCAAAATATTGATTCAATCATTTTTGAAAAATAAGTTTCCTTAAATACCTAAGATTTAACTTCTCCCAGTTACCAGGTGAGTCTCCAATCAGTCATGGCTTTATTAGTCTCCTCCTGACAGCAGTCCCTTAGGTTGATAATCACACTGTTTCCTGTCTCTGTAGATCCCAGATCTACCACCTACCAGGGGTCAGCCTCCAGTCACATTTGAATATAGGAGCCCTTGTCAAAGTTACTTGCTGGAGACCCATCCACTGCTTTCTTGGGTTCCCAAAGATCTTGTGGTGCTGGACTGAGTGGCTGGCTTCCATTTCGATAGGACTGAATCTGAGAAAAAGACAAGCAATGTGAGAATACCATCTAGTTGTATCATGAACTCATTATTCTTATGCAACCCAGTGTTGATGCCAATACACTCTGATATATACCATGAATAACAGGTAAAATAGTTACCTGGACCCAACAGATTCTCACTGAGCTCCCTGAATATGGGGCCCATCTATCTTCCTACTTTATTTTCTCTTTCACAGAGAACCAATCAAGGGGACAAATGAAACACTCTGCTGTAGTTCACTACTCTTAGGCACTTCAGCCCCGTATGTGGAACAAAGTTTTCAAATTTTTTAAAGATCAGGCCAAATATAATGTTTTGTAGGTTTAAGAGACTTCTAAATGGATGTGACGTTCAAAAAGGGAGAAATAAAAGAGGAGGAATATAGTGGCCACAAAGGTATAGCAGTATATACAAAATAACACATTTTACAAAATAAAGTTCAAATGATATTGTGTTGAATCTCAATTGTTTTGAAAAATAATGAAATTGAAAATGTTTCAGAGGAAGAAAGCATAGAAACCAATAGAACTTTCTTCTCCATTGGGAAGAAACTGGGGATCTTCAGATCTGGGAGTCAAAAAGCTTCCAGTACCTTCTTCTACTAGCCCTGGCCCAATGACTTGCACTTCACAAAAAGTCAAAAGCTTTCCTTTCCCCTGAATGGTCAGAGTTACATGTTGCTCACTCATTCCCCTAGAGGTGAGACATTGTTCTCTCAGGACTGAGGCAAAAATGGTCATACCTGAAAGGAAAATCGTATTATCTTCATCCATAATGGCTATGACCACATTTTGATTTAGGCTTCTGGATTTGTGTGAAATAATGATTGTCTTCTCTTGCTTCTCTCAATATCTTTCTTAATTTGTTTCAATTCATGGGCAACAGAGAAACTATTCAGACTTGCTATCAATAATATGAATCAATTCAATAGGCTGTCTTCAAATATAATTATTGATTTGTCTTTCACAGAGGCCCTCAGTCTATCACAGATTTTTCCAAGACGGGTATGCTCATTGCTGATATTCTTTCTTGCTTCCAAAACTGTAAATCCTCTGCTGTACAAAGCTACACTCATAATCACAAACAAGATGCTTTCACTATTTTCTGCCTTATTTATGATTTTCTAAAATGATACCTACCATTCATCTAACTCTTGAACTTTCAGTTGTTTCAACATCAATTACATATTTTTATGCCTCCTAAGCTGCCAGTTTCAGAAAAAAGTGGCTAGCTACTTTCTTCCGAGTATACTTTGGACTTAGTGCTATTGTAATTCTTATATATACTGTATGTAGGTGTATATGTGTGTGTGTGTGTGTGTGTGTGTGTGTGTGTAGAGTATAGTATAGTATTTCCATACTTGCACATTGTTAATTACACCCAAATGCTAAATCATGTCTTTTGAGGAAATTACTAATATTGGTTTGAATGGAAGGGAAAGTTACAAAACAGGATTTAAATGTAACAAAAATATGAGTAAATTATAATTACTGGAAACACTCAAAATTCATGTAATTTCATAAGAAAACCATAAATCTTTTTCTACTTAAGATATATCTTAAGAATGAAGTTGAAGTCCAAACCTGAAATTTTAGGTACCATTTGGTACCAAATTCTTCGACTAGAATTCATGGCTCCATTGAGTGCCTCATGATAGTAGTCCCTTAAGGTGGTAATCATTACCACCTCCAGTTTTTGTGGATCCCAGATCCACCTAGAGTCCATCTTCCATAGTGATTAAAAACAGTTCTTGACAAAATCAGTTTCTGGAGACCCATCCACTGCTTTCTTAGGGGGATCCCAAGGGACTGTTGGTGCTGACCTGGGTGGCTGATTTCAATTTTGAAAGAACTGGGTGTGGGAAGAAGAGACATGGAATGTCATCCTATAGGATGTAGCACGAATTTGGTACAATTGCATAATCAAGAGTTCACTCTATCACAGTCTAACACATCCCATGAAAACCGGGGAGATGTTAAACCTAGCCCATCCTGTTCTTATTTGATTTATTTAAAGTGAAACCATTCCGCCATTTCTACATCTTAATCTCATTCAAAACAAATTTCTACAATATATTCCCATTCAATTCTAAATTTTAAAAAACATAAAATTTAATGTTCTGAACACTTATGCCCCATGTTCTTGTGTAACAAAAAAAGCACAGCTGAGTGAAGGTCAAACGCATACTCTCAAAATAGAAGCCTACAAAAAATAATTCCCTACAATATCAAATTCAAATCAAACCTCCTAAATAGCATTGTGGTAAACCTCAATTGCTTCAGAGACTGGAATAAGCCGAAAATATTTACAGACACACACAGAGGCATACTGACCAAAGTAATTTCCTTGTTCTTCAGGGCTCCCTGAGGGGAAAGAAATGGCATTCTCAGAACTGAGTTCCAAAGGGCTTCCAGCATATTCTGCTGTCCTGTGACCCATTGGTTGTTTGGCACTTCACAAAACAACAGAAGCCCTCTTCTCCCGTTAATGATCACATTCACATATCCTCCTTTCTTTCCTCCACAGTTGAAAGCCTCTGTTTCCCCAGGGCTCAGGAAAGAAATGGTTGACACCTGAACGTAAAACTGCATTGTCACCATGGATAATTCTTTAATGATTATTTTGGCCTGGATTATTTGTTTATGCTCTTTGACAATGTTAATTAATAATTGTGTTTCCTCTGCCATTTCAAATATTATTTTTTTATTTTATTTCAATTTACTCATTAGGCACACAGAAGTATTCCCAGACCATCTGTCAAAAATATGGTTCAATTCAGAACACTCTTTTTTAAATTTTTAATTTTTTTCTTTTTTTAAGTGTTTATTTATTTTGAGAGGGGGCTAGGGGCAGAAGGAGAGAGAGAGGAATCCCAAGCAAGGTTCCATGCTCAGTGTGGATCCTGACGAGGGACTCAATCCCACAACCCTGGGATTATGATCTGAGTTGAAATAAGGAGTCAGTCACTCAACCAGTTGAGCCACCCAGGCACCCCCAGAACACTCTTTTAAAATAATTATTGGTTGTATTTTTCCAGCAAGTTCATGGGCTGTCAAGTATTTTGAAGAAAATTCTATTCATCCCTAATCCTTTTTTCCCTTATTTATAGATTTATAAAGACTTCACTGCAAAAGAACCAATTCATAGTCAAATAATTACTTAGAAACTTTCTGCACTTTTAATCTTGTTTACAAGTTTCCAGACTGCATAACCATTACTCATTTAGTCCTTGAAAGTTTAATCTGCTTTCAAGCCAAGCACACATTTTTTTAACTTCTCTGAAAAAGTCAGTAACTGATATTATCAGACACAGTTGTTGCCAAATCTTTCTGCTGTATACCACTATGACAGTTCTCATGTTTTTTATATTCTTTAATTTTTTACACATTAGCTTTTTGTCATTAACTGAAATCTAGAGAAAAGAATGCTTTATTCAGCTTTATAGCCTCTGTTACTAGGACAGTCTCTTAAATACAAGAGTTCAATAATATTTTAGAGAAAGTACCTATATTAGTAAAATAAAACATATAGGAACTGATTTTAAATGTAACTTGATGAAATTTATTTCTATGAATACTCTAAAATTTGTATTTGTTTTTATTTTTGCAAAGCCCATAAATGTTTAAGTTCCCTGTTTTAATTTAAGATGAATTTCAAGAATAAAATCTTATCTATTGCTAAGATTTTCCTTCCCTTTGGTAGGTGCTCTCCAATCAGATTCACAGCTTCCCTTGATCTCCTCATGAGAGCAATTTCTTCATTTGAAAATCACCATCATTTGCATTGTCTTTGTGGATCCCAGATCTCCCATCTACCAGTGTCAATCTCTCACCATGTTTGAGTACAAGAACCTTTGTCAGAGTAATTTTCTGGAGACCTATCCCTTGACTTCTCAGGGGACCCCAAGAGATTCTCAGTCCTAGACTGGTAACTGGTTTGATTTTGATGGAATTGGACGTAAGCATATAAAAGATGATGCAAACAAATTTCAGTTAAAATGCAGACTTCATGTCTATACATGAAATGTAATCAATGAATGACTCTGGTCACTACATACAGTTATGACACCAAATTTGATACTCTGGAAACTGTGTCAAGAGTTGAAGAGTGAGAGATATTTTTGTTTGCAGGGGAAAGACTGAGAGATAAACTGATAGCTCTATCCAAATAGGTTTAGGGTATTTCTTTCATTGAAAGTCAGTGCGACAGAATTAGAATTAGAAGAAATGTTTTCAACATACAAATGTGAAAATTTAGGTCACCACAGAGAAAAACTTATATTTTTAATCATGAGCTCTAGCCCATAAAGACATATTATGCCTCAAAACATTGCATATTTACCTTATCTATAAATATTCAGATAGAAGCTAGTGGCTATTTCTTGGAGATAGGGAGAAAATATCACTACATTACAAAATCTGCTAAACTAGAAAAACTGTAAGTATCCATATAACTTTAAAATTTGAAGATTTTTGCAAATTCAATTTTATGTTTTATTTCAATCTTTAAATTTTAAATTGGTGTCAGTTTCTTGGAAGGTCAGTCATATTATAACTATGAAATCATTGTGTTGATTGATTTTTCATGTGAATTGACTATGTTTTTTAATATGTAATTTTTTTAAAATACAAAAAAATCCTTCGTAAATGAAGTTTTGAAAACCTTGAGATTCATAGACACTATCTTGCTATTTAAAAGTGCATTAATAGGGCACCTGGGTCGCTCAGTCGGTTAAGCAACCGACTCTTGACTTCGGCTCAGGTCATGATCTCATGGTTCGTGAGTTCAGGCCCCTGCATCAAGCCCTGTGCTGACAGTGTGGAGCCTGCTTGGGATTCTGTCTCCTCTCTCTGCCCCTCACCCGTTTGCTCTCTATCTCTCTCTCAAATAAAAATAAAAACTTAAAAAAAAAAGTAGATTAATAAATCTTCAAATCATTTAACAAAAAAAAAAATTAGAGAATTCTTTGATGAGATATATTTTCAAAGCTTGGTATCTACCAAACAATACCAGATTCATTGTAAACCTTTGGTGTGAACACAGATCTGCCTCTTCACTATTTTTTTGATTTCACTTGAAATCATACTATGTGCCCAATTTTCCATATGGCCTTTTTAATCTGAAACTATAATTATCTGGTTATTAATAATAATGATAAAAATTTCATAACTATTAAATGATTGCAGTTTATTCTATGAAGCACTATAATTTATTTATCATTTTCCTTAATGTAGTATTTAGATGGTCTTTTTTTTTTCTTTTTTTTTTTTCTTTTTAAAATACTGCTGCAGAAAAATTATAACATGTGGAGAAAAGCTTCTACCTGTATTTTGGATCCTTTCCCTACAGCCAATCCCCAAAACTAGAATATTTAAGGCTTGTGATGTTCATTACAAATTTTAGTTGTGACTCAGTTAAATAGATTTCCTGTCATATGATTAATATTTCATGTGATCTAACTAATAATTAGAACCTTAAAATACAGCTAATAGTTTTTATTATGTGATTTCTGCTTTGACATGTGAATTCTGTCTTCTTTATACTTAAGGAATCAGCTTCTCAGGTTGGAAGGAGATATGTTCACAAGTCTAATCAGACTTAATATCTGTTATTAAATTATTTAGAGGAATCAGATTTAATATTTCCACAAATTTCTATTAATTATCCAAAGAAACCTAAAAGAGGAAGACTAAATCATGGCAGGATATGAAGAGAGAAAGTGGAATGGATGATTTGGGCTCCCAATGTCTTCATTTAAATATATTTGGATAGATTATGATACTGATAAAGAAGTCAATAATAATAAAGATAACGGGGAGGATAAACAGCATCATCTTTACCCTGACATTCATAATCAACAAAGCATTTCCTAAAAGAGCTCTGTGCTCTCTCAACTGCAGTAACCAGCTTGGGCTCTGATTATATGAATAATTATATGCATGATTGCATGTACTTTGGACCTTAAATGGTATTTATGGAAGATTTCATATTCAACAAAAATGGGAAATGAGAAGAGTAATAAATTTTGATCATAAAAATGCAACAATCTGGCTTCTGTTAAATCAGTGTGAAATAAGAGGATTCGCTGATGAGATGGTGACAGCTGTCACCATCCATTGCTAAGTGACCAATAAAAGCTTTAGAAATGTGCTTCATTCTCATCACAGATCCTTCCTCTGAAAGAAGAGCAAGACCTTGATGTGAAATCTACTGGTGAGACAACTACTTAACGATTTTCATTAGTTTCTACTTAAATTAGCAGAAGTGTGGACATCTCTAACGTGGTCAAACCTACAATCTGTTTGGAGCAGAAATCAAAACTTCTGACTAGAAGTTTAAAAAAAGGTAAAGGGAAAAACAAATTCCTCAAGAATTCAACAAATTGAGGAGGGAATTAAAATATTTATGAAACATGATTCATTTTAAAAATGAGAAGTACAGATGTTGTGTGAGGGTACAAACTTGGAATGAGTATTTACAAGCCCTAGAGGTCTAAGGCACAGTATAGTGAATGTGGACAACAATATTGTATTATAATCATCAAACTTGCTAAGAGACTGGTACTTAAGTACTCCAACCACTAAAAAAAGGATAATATGCAACATGATTGAGGTGCTAACTGCATTAACATGTGCCTTAAATTTACACAATATGTCAAATATATTTGTATAAAGTGGCATTTTTGAAAAAAGAAAAGAAAATGAAGAGTAATAATTCCATTAGTAGAGGAAGAAAGCAAGCGGTAGAGGGAGAAAGAATATAGAAGTGGTGTAAGGAAGAAGATTCTTTGCCAGCCCCCTATCCAAGAGGATAAGATTCAAACCCCATCCTTTGGAAATGAATTTTGCCGCTGACTTGAAAATGTTGCTTAACGAATTCCTAAAATTACAAGTGAAAACAACACTTCTATGTGAAACATACTGTGGTAAAGTCTTTTTGACAACAGCTAACATTTGAATCACAAGTAATGTCAAGCTGCTCTATAAACTTTACATGTTGTCAAAGGTAAACACAAGAAGATTGCAACAGATATATGTTTTCGAACTAAAATTACGGTTCTAAATAGCGTTTTTTTTCCTGATCTCGACGTAAATGCGAAGGAAATTTCCATATTTCAAACTCCATTTAATCATGCAATTGAGGAGTGTCCACCTTTACTTCAACTGGAAGTGATTAATGCAGTGATATGCTGAAAGGCAAAAGATGCCATCCAAATGATGAGTGTGCTCAACTAAAATCATATGCTTGTGAGTTAATACCTGTATTTGGTGTATCTATGTGAAAAGTAAATTCTCAAAATTGAAATATATAAAATTTTAAAACACACTAGCCTTAACCGATGAACATTCACAATTAACTTTGATGAGAATATTGACTTTGAACCCCAAATAAGCAAAAGGTTATCTCCCTTGTTCCAGAATTCCATTCTTCTCCTAAGTAGCATACACTATCAAAATATTTTAATCCATTGTTATTATATTATCTTTTGAATTTCATTAATAAAAAATTGTGGAAATTTATTTTTTCTTTTTATATGAATATTTACATAATATCCTTGATTTTTATTCTTATTCACCCTTCATATCCTGAAATAGGTACTATCTGGACCTTCCCAAAAGTTTGTCAATCCCTAATATAAATTATAGTCATACTGTCATTATAGTGTAATTCTCTTATCAAGTATACGCATTGGGGTGACTGGCTGGTTCAGCCAGTAGAGCATATGACTCTTGATCTCAGGGTTTTGAGTTCAAGCCCCATGTTGGGTGTGGAGCCTAGTTAAAAAAAAAAAAAAGTATGTGCATTGATTCTAGTATTAAACATGAATATATTGCTAATCTAGTCATTGTCAAGAGATTGATAATTTCTAGTGATTATCCTTCTATGTTCCTTGTATTTCTATGAATATTTTATGCAGAGACCAGGAGTTATACCTATAGCTATTTAAACCTTATTTAGTAAATATTTGCTATTTTATTATTTTATTTTTATTTTTTAAGAGTATACAACTCTTGGGGCGCCTGGGTGGCGCAGTCGGTTAAGCGTCCGACTTCAGCCAGGTCACGATCTCGCGGTCCCTGAGTTCGAGCTCCGCGTCAGGCTCTGGGCTGATGGCTCGGAGCCTGGAGCCTGTTTCCGATTCTGTGTCTCCCTCTCTCTCTGCCCCTCCCCTGTTCATGCTCTGTCTCTCTCTGTCCCAAAAATAAATAAAAAACGTTGAAAAAAAAAAATTAAAAAAAAAAAAAAAGAGTATACAACTCTTTTAATGTTTATTTATTTTTGAGAGAAAGAGATAGAGTGCAAGCAGGGGAGAGAGAGTGGGAGACCAGAATCTGAAACAGGCTCCAGGTTCTAAACTGTCAGCACAGAGCCCAACGTGGGGCTTGAACTCTGGAACCACGAGACCTCAGTCTGAGCTTAGGTTGGATGCTTAACTGACTGAGCCACCCAGGTGCCACAATATTTATTATTTTAAATAATGATATAATTAAATTATTTTTCCTGCCAAACAATATGTACAAATTTTTACATTAAAAATGAAGGCATGGGGTGCCTGGGTGGCTCAGTCAGTTAAGTGTCCGACTTCAGCTTGGGTCATGATCTCACAGTTCGTGAGTTCGAGCCCCTCGTCAGACTCTGTGCCAACAGCTCAAAGCCTGGAGTCTGCTTCGGATTCTGTGTCTCCCTCTCTCTCTGCCCCTCCCCTGCTTGCACTCTATCTCTCTCTCAAAAAATAAATAAACATTAAAAAACATTTTTTAAATAAAAAAAAGAAATGAAGGCATAACATTGATACAGGATAGAATGGAGATGCAGTAGCCTAAACAACTAGAACAGTAGAGAATAGAATAAAATATACTTGAAAAAATTTTGCAAGTTTTAAATAAAAATAAATGGAAGTTATATTTTGATGTGACAAAGCAAAACCAAAAATCTATCTTTTGTGTTAAGAAAAATAAAGTTTATAATACTAAGACACATTTTCAGCAAATACATAGTGAAGCTGACAAGTTACTTCCTCTCAAAAGTTAAAAAGAATTGATAAAATTTGTCTGCTAGAACTAGAATTAAATGTGAAAAGGTTTTAAAAAATAATTTTAAAAGAATCCAAGCTTTTAACTTTAGCCAACTATAAAATAGCTCTTTTTTTTTTTAAGTTTATTTATTTATTTATTTCTGAGAGAGACAGAGTATGAGCGAGGGAGGGGCAGAGAGAGAGAGACACAGAATCTAAAGCAGGTTCCACGTTCCAAGCTGTCAGCACAGAGTGCACTGCGACTCGAACCTATGAATCAGGAAATCATGACCTGAGCCAAAGTCAGACATCTAATGGACTGAGCCACCCAGGCGCCCCTAAAATAGCTTGGTTCTTACACACACACAAAATAATTTTTAGATGAAGAAATTGGAAAATGTTATTTCAATTATGAAAACTTTGTTAGAAAATTATGAGAAAAAGACTTTAAAAAAGATATTTGACAAAAAGTTGAAGATTTCAATTAAGCCAAACAATTGCCCATGGAATGCAAGACCTCTAGAACACCAAAGATCAACTGATTCAAACTTTGAAAAGCTGCAGGAACTTGTCTTTAGCTTCTTATCTGTAGGTGAGCCATGTGATGTAAAAAGCACTGGCAAATTAACATTCGATGTGTATTTCTCAAAGGACATCCATATTTATGAAGAAAGGTGGTCAATTTATGGCTTAAATGGAACTCATAGCAGAGATTTTTTTTAAGTTTATTGATTTATTTTGAGAGAGAGAGAGAGAGAGAGAGAGGGAGAGCAATTGGGGGGGAGGCAGAGAGACAGGGAGAGAGAGAAAAGCCCAAGTAGGTTCCATGCTGTCAAAGTGGAGCCCAACGCGGGACTTGATCTCAGGAACCATAAGATCATGACCTGAGCCGAAACCAAGATTTGGATGCTTAACTGACTGAGCCACCCGGCAGCCCCAAGATATTTTTAATTTCATATGTCTGCCAAAGAATTTTTGATATGAAATATTAGTTTCTATCACAACAGAGGATGCTCCAACTCTGTTAAGCCAAAAGTCTTGATTTATTGAAATTTTAAGACAAGAAACATGTTTCCCTTCCTGCTTTGTTTCTACCTGTGATGCATACTGAAAACATATATGCCCCAGTTTTCTGAAGCAAACTATGAAAATTGCCATAGATGCATTTAACATTATTCAGGGAATATGTGCAAATGCTATGAGCCATCAAATTGTTTTAGAATTACTGAAAGAAATAGAAGACAATGAATTTAATCATCTTGTGTTCTTCACCAGTGTTTGTTGGTTAAATTGTGGAAGAGTTGTACAAGGATTAACTGCACTGTTAATTCCAATTCAATGTTTTTCTTGAAAGAAAAGGAATGCTTGGCAAATATTCAAAATCCAAACATAAAACTTGGAAGTCTGATCTATGTTTTTTACTGCTATATCACATTGCCTATGAATGAGCTAGATTTGAAGTTATAAGAAAGAAAAAGCTTGTCTGTGAACTAGCTAGACAAGTACAAGAACATATGTTGAAATTGAGTCTTTGCATAATGTAAATCAATAATAATGATTTTATATACTATTTAACATAAATCAATAAGAAGAAGCTTTAAACTATGATTCAGAACACTATGAAAATTAACTATAAAAATTACAAGAAATATTTGAAGGATACCTTGTGGATATTTGTAAATTAAGAGTTGATTTTCAATTTATTCAGTATTTCTTTCAATTCAATGTTAGTAATAGTGGGTTAACAGAGGAGTTAGTGAATTTACTTCTTTTGGATGCAAGTAGTTTTTAAACCGATATGTTTTTCTTTAAAGTTATATCAATTTTGGGGGCACCCAGGTGGCTCAGTCAGTTAAGATTCTGACTTCGGCTTAGGTCATGATCTCATGGTTCATGAGTTTGAGCCCCGCATCGGGCTCTGTGAGGACAGCTCAGAGCCTGGAGCCTGCTTTGGATTCTGTGTCTCCCTCTCTCTGCCCTTCCCCTGCTCATGCTCTGTCTGTCTCTCTCTCTCTCTCTCTCAAAAATAAATAAACATTAAAAAAATTAAAATAAATAAATAAGCATTAAAAAAATTATCAAATTTTTTAAAAGATGAACAAGTGTTTTCAATATAAAAGCACATGATAAACGAACAATTCTTGGCACTGGATTCAGTTATTGGAGAATTGTTAAGTTTGGAACTTGGATATGTGAAACTATGTTTTTCTTTGGTTGTTAAATTCAACCTTCTTATTTTTATTTATTTATTTCTAATTTTATTTATTTATTTATCTATTTATTTATTTATTTATTTATTTATATTTGAGCCAAAATCAAGAGTTGGTTGCCCAACCAACTGAGCCACCCAGGCACCCCAAAACGCAGACTCTTAACTATAGAGAACAAATTAATGGTTACCAGAGTGGGGGGGTGATGGGGTGGTGGGTTAAATAGGTGATAGGGTTTGTTATGATGAGCACAGGGTGATGTATGGAATTGTTGAATCATTATATTGTACACCTGAAGCTAATAGAACACTATGTTAACTATACTGGAATTAAAGAAAAAAGAATAAGAGGGATAAGGAGTCATTTGTACCATTTTCAACAATGAGGAGAAGATTTTTAATAATATTATTGCAAAGTAACTGAATGTGTTTTCCCATAGAACCACATATACTGCTTATTAGCTTATTTTCTTATAGAAATAAAACAGTGGACAATAATGAAACTTCAGCACTTGGTTAAAATGTTTCTCTAGAAGAAACAGCCTTAAAAAAAAAAGTGTAAACCCTAATTCCTCACTGTGGACTCTTTGTGATCACCTCATTTATTTTCCTAATGAATAATTTGTTTCTTTCAGTTGTGTTACAGTCTCTACCCTAAAGTCTAGAAGAACACAGACCTTCCCAGGTCAAGAATGAAATAAACAGGTGACCATCACCATGCCCACTGGCCCAGAATTTTTTAACTCTGTAGAATTTAGTCACCAGGTGGTGCATTGTTAGACACTCCTTGACCCCTCTCCCTCTGGATTTGGACAGGGACGACTTGGTGAGTATATTTTTGTATTTTCTTTTCTTCCACAAATTTGGGGGCATGCAGGGGAATTCATCCCTCCTCGGTTTTTGTTGTGTATCTTTTTTCTATTTGTCCTTCTATTCCTATTCAGTCTATTCTCCAGGCTCCTCTTCATCTGCCCTCCTTTTAGATGTCAAGATTCCAAATTTCCTTGCACAGCTAGCTTGTCTTTTCATTGTGTTCCCACTCAACAATTTCCCTGGGCAATTTCATACCTTTTCATGGTTCCGCCCACCACCCCTCACCATGGATTCTGTCTCTATTGAGGATTCAGACCTATCGTAGCAACAAAACTAAATTTCTTACCTAACCATCGTCTCCTCTTAAATTTCCACAGTCACCCAATCCTCAATGTTTAAAACTGAACTCATAATTTTCACCACAGATTTAATCTTCCTCCTTGTTTCCTGCAGGGCAGAAATTTGAGATTTATCCCATCCCCATTCCTCCCTCTTTTCTCCACCTGGGATGTCTAGCGTCCATGTTGAACTTTCTAAGAATACATCGCCTCCTCTTATGATTTCCAATTTTAATCATTGGATTAAATTTAGGGGCAGCTAAAGTAAATTAAATAAATGTGCTGAGCACATTATCTGGCCTACTTTGACCCTCACAACAACCCTACAAAATAGACGTATTATTCACAAGATGTTAATAAACTTGACAAAGGACATAAAGCTAGTAGGTTGAGGAACCTCCATTTGAATCCACATGAGTTTTATTTCTCACTTCCATTAGCTCTTTTTTTGTAAAGGAAGAAAAAGTGACTTTCAAAGTAACCAGTTGCTAGATTCAGTTAACTGATTGTCTTCAAAACAGTTTATGTGTTGTGTGGAGCTAGCCATAAACTAATGGAGAGCCGAGCTGCTCCAGAGAACTGTTAATGCTATCGTGGGAACCACGTATGCGATTTCAAACTTTCTCCTAGCCATGTTAAGAAGTGAAAAAGAAACAGGTGACAGTAATTTTAAGAACGTATCTTATTTAACCCAACGTGTCACCGTTTTATCATTTCAACACTTATCCAGTACAAAAATTACCAAGATGTTTCACATTCACATCAAACACAAACACCTAGTGCTTGAAATCTCTTGTGTATTTTACATTTACAGCCCACCTCAGCCAGGATGCTACCTTTTCCATTTACTTGCTCTGTATGTAGATTCCATAAAATATATAGCTCAAAACTAGTTTAATGGGGCACCTGGGTGGCTCAGTCGGTTAAGCGTTTTGACTCTTTGTTTGAGCTCAGGTCATGATTTCTCAGTGGGTGGGATCGAGCCCTGGGTCAGGCTCTGCACTGACAGCATAGAGTCTGCTTGGGAGCTCTCTCTTTCCCTCTCTCTCCCCTCCCTGCTCGTGCTCACTCTCACCCTCTCATTCTTTCAAAATAAACAAATAAACTAAAAAAAAAAAAAAAAAGAGTCTGTGTTTTGGTTTGTCTCTGTTTTTCTTTGTTCATTTGTTGCCCAAATTCCACATTTGAGTGAAATCATATGGTATGTGTCTTTCTCTGGCTGATAAACTCCTACTCTGCCATTTTCCCCAGAAGTCTATTCCTCTGATTCTTTAACACATCTCTGTCTTTTGCTTCTTTTTTTTTTTTTTAACGTTTATTTATTTTTGGGACAGAGAGAGACAGAGCATGAACGGGGGAGGGGCAGGGAGAGAGGGAGACACAGAATCGGAAGCAGGCTCCAGGCTCTGAGCCATCAGCCCAGAGCCCGACGCGGGGCTCGAACCCACGGACGGCGAGATCATGACCTGAGCCGAAGTCGGACGCTTAACCAACTGAGCCACCCAGGCGCCCCTGTCTTTTGCTTTTTGATGTGTTCCATCAATATTTTTTCTCCAAATGCCATCTTAGTTCAAACCTTTATCACCTCATGTGGTTACAAACAGCAGCTTTTGAATTGGTTTGCTAACGTCCTCTAACGTCAGCTTCATTTGTACACAGCTACCTGTATCACTTTTCAAAAATGTAATTAGATTAAATAATCAAAGCAAAATGTATCATTTATAATATGGCTGCTAATTTGCTGAATTCCAGTTATCATAATGTCATTTCTTAAAATAAAGAAATATAGTATGGACATTTGGAAAACCTGAACTGAAGTCCCTGTGATTTATATATGACCTTGAAGAAATTGCTTAACTTCTGGGCTTTAGTTCCCTCATTTGTAACATAAATTGGTATATATGATCTCTGAAACTTCTCAATTCTGATTTTGAACAAAGTTTTACTAGTCTGCAGGCATTCAGGTCTTTGCATTGTACTCCACATTGTATTTCCTGAGATGTTTTCTCACTCATCAATGATTAAGGAACATTAATCAGTGACAGGCATTATGTTAGACTCTACGTATAGCTAAATTCTCTGCCCAGAGAAACAGGACAGAGCCATCTACCTAAATATTTGTACTACATCAGTACATAATCAAGGCCATACTAGGGGATTTATATACAGCACAATGGAAGGGGGAATGATAAGAAACAAAATCTAACTCTGCCTAGGGAAGCTAAATAAAGAGGATAGGAAACCTTAAGAGAAAATTATAGATATAAGAAGAAAAAAAGAAATGAAAAGCAAAGAGGTCATTGATGACCATAGAATGGAAAAATTCAATGAAGTATTAAATAGAAATCTTACTAAAGTAGGTTGAAAATTAAATATAAACTATTAGGGGCACCTTGGTGGCTCAGTCTGTTGAATGTCCAACTTCAGCTCAGGTCATGATCTAATGGTTTGTGAATTCCAGCCCTGTATCGGGTTTACTGTTGTCAGCACAGCCCGCTTCAGGTCCTCTGTCCCCCTTTCTCTCCTTCTGCCCCTCCCCCCATTCACACACTCTCTCGAAAATGAATAAACATTTATAAAAAACCTATAAACTACTAGTTAATGCATTGAGTTAAGTCGATATGCTTATCTCTCTTCCTTCTTCATACTTTTGAAAAAAAAAAAAAGGGTACAAACCTCCACAGAAAAACAATAAGGAGAACACAGCTGATCAGACAAATCAACAACATTGGGAAGGTCAAAAGATACAAACTTCCACCTATAAAACAAATAATTGTGGGGATATAACGTACAGCATGGTGGCCATAGCTAGTAATACTGTAGTGAATATTTGAAAGTTGTTAACAGAGTAGACCTTAAAAGTTCTCATCACAAGAAAAAAAATTTATAACTATGTTAACTAGACTTATTCTGGTAATCATTTCATAATATATACAAATATTGAATCATTATGTTGTACACCTGAAAGTAATATAATATTATGTGACAATTATACTCCAATAAAAAAAGCGAGCAAGGGAACTTACATATGAGACTTGTCCTGGTGGCTGCAAGACAAGTAGCTCTTTACATTTGCCTACCAGAATCTTGAAAGTTTATACAAAGGCCTTAATGTGTTCAGTCACATAACCAGTCCACATGGTCTCAACAATACATTACTCTCTCAAGGCTGTGTCCTTGAAATGGCTGCTAGGATAGGGATAGTAGGTAGAATGTACATTCCAAGGACAGGGGAAGGAGTAGGGAGACTTCAGTTGCCTGAAGTCAGTGGGCAGTCATGTCCTCTTGGTGACTTCCTCTAACAAGTGTTTTCGAAAAAAATTACACCTTTTTTTTTTTAATTTTTTTTTTTAACGTTTATTTATTTTAGAGACAGAGAGAGACACAGCATGAACAGGGGAGGGGCAGAGAGAGGGAGACACAGAATCGGAAGCAGGCTCCAGGCTCTGAGCCATCAGCCCAGAGCCTGACGCCGGGCTCGAACTCACGGACCGTGAGATCGTGACCTGAGCCGAAGTCGGATGCTTAACTGACTGAGCCACCCAGGCACCCCGGCATTTGTCTTTCTTTGACTTCTTTTTTTTTTTTTTTAACGTTTTATTTATTTTTGAGACAGAGAGAGACAGAGCATGAACGGGGGAGGGGCAGAGAGAGAGGGAAACACAGAATCGGAAGCAGGCTCCAGGCTCCGAGCCATCAGCCCAGAGCCTGACGCGGGGCTCGAACTCACGGACCGTGAGATCGTGACCTGAGCCGAAGTCGGATGCTTAACTGACTGAACCACCCAGGCGCCCCAAAAATTACACCTTTAGATCCTATGATATGTTTAAATACATTGGGACACACTTTGATTTCTTTTTTGTTTTTAATGTTTATTTACTTTTGAGAGAGAGAGAGACAGAGTGTGAGTGGAGGAGGAGCAGAGAGAGAGGGAGACACAGAATCCGAAGCAGGCTCCAGGTTCTGAGCTATCAGCGCAGAGCCCAATGTGGGGCTTGAACACAAGAACTGTGAGATCATGACCTGAGTGGAAGTCAGATGCTTAACCAACTGAGCCACCCAGGTGCCCCGAGACAGAGTTTGATTTCTGTGGGGAAATGTGGGGATCAACCACGACAGGTAATTTTTAACTACAAGGAAAGAAAAAATTTGTCCAAGAAATGTAATCATAGAGTATATGGCTCAGTTAGGAATAATGTTAATGTATGTATAATAATGTAACTACTTGAATACTAACAACCAAAGAATTTTAAATAATTATACTTGATGGATGGGGGTCAGAAAAGTTTATGAGTAGGTAGGAGGGAGGGATATGTGAATTCTCCTCCTCCATGGTAGGAAGTGAATAGGTAACATCCTAAACTTCAAAGTTTAGATACAGCAGTATTAGCATGTTATTTAGAAATACAGAGATGTCACCAGAAGAAAAAGCTGATTTCTGGAAAGCAGAAATTGGGGGGAAGAGAGGAACAGCAGGGGATTTCTGCTTTCCAATATACATTTTATGGAACAATTAGATTTTAAAACTAAATAAATGTTTTATTTTGATTAAAAAGTTAAAATTAACTTACAAAAATAAACATTGACTAAGAGTAAATGGAGAATTTCTGCTGAAATAAGTTTGCATATTCCCAGTAATCTTCCAGATTCCAAGAAAGTATAGAAAATAAAAAATTAGGGGCGCCTGGGTGGCTCAGTAAGTTAAGCATCCAACTTCAGCTCAGGCCACGATCTCACAGTTCAAGGGTTCGAGCCCCGCATCAGGTGCTGTGCTGACAGTTCAGAGCCTGGAGCCTGCTTCGGATTCTGTGTCTCCCTCTCTCTCTGCCCCTGCCCCGCTCACACTCGGTCTCTCTCTCAAAAATAAATAAATATTTTTAAAAAATTTTAAAAAGAAAAGAAAAATTAAACAACAGTTTTAAAAAGAGCTAAAGAACAAATGACAATCATAAAAAACTGGTAATTGCAAATACGGTTCCAGGACCTAGAGAGATAAATTTGAGAGTCAGCTTTATATAAGTGGTAATTTAATCCACTAAGTTGAACAAACTCATTTTAGGCTGAATAATGAATGAGAGGAAAATGAGCCTTTCTGCTAGAAACAGACTCAAGATCCAAAAACTCAAATACTAGGCTAGGGGTGGCATGAAAGGGGAGGTGCGAAGTCCCTAGTGCCTCACATCTGGTGAGAAACTAGAACCATGAAAAGGGTCACCAAGAGGGGACCTTCTCACTTTCAAAGAATGCCTGAAAAGAATCATGGCACCTGCTGGGGAAAGTGGCCTGTGTCAGGTCTTGCTCAGAGAGGGAAGAGAGAAAGTGTCAGCCTCCATACTGGACCAGGGCACATTGGCCATTTTTGTTTGTTTGTTTGTTTGTTTTAGTAGGCTTCACTCCAATGGGGAGCCGGACTCAGGGCTTGAACTCATGACCCTGAAATGAAGAACTGAGCTGAGATCAAGAGTCAGACGCTTAACTGACTGAGCTACCCAGGAGGCTCGAAAATTTTTTTCTTTTCTTTTTTCAAGTAAGCTCTACACACTCAGAGTGGGGTTTGAAGTCACAACCCCAAGATCAAGAGTCACATGCTTTATCAGCTAAGCCAGCTAGGTGCCCATGTGTAAGATGTGCAATATCTCTACAGAGCATTAAACATAGGCTACCAATTCAGGACCTGGGACTGAACTGAGAAGCCCAGTCAGTGATGTGTATATAACCTTAAAATTATCACAGATATGGTAAAATTAAACAGTGTATTGAATCACTGACCCAGAATACCAGGGAGATAAGAAGATGCTGAATCAAGTAGCTTTGGGCCATGAGGGACTGACTGACTGTCCCCATGAGGGACACTTTGTTAGGGGTAAATAACGCAAGCTCCACAGCTCCATTGCCATGATTCAAATCTTGAGTCTGCCCTTTACTGACTATGTGACTTTGGGCCAGTTTTGCTACCTGCCCAAGTCTCAGTTTGCTTAGTTTTCTAAATAAAAATAGCATCTACTTCATAGGATTTTTGTAAACCATCCTTAGAAAAGAGTAGGCAGTCAAATGACATATCTGATAAAAGTTTAGTATCCAAAATATATAAAGAACTTATCAGCTCAACACCAGAAAAAAACAAATAATCCAATTAAATGGGCCAAAGATGTGAACAGACATTTCTCTAAAGAAGACATATAGGTGACCAACAGACACATGAAAAGATGCTCGATGTCACTCATCATCAGGGAAATACAAGTCTAAACCACAATGAGATATCACCAGACACGTGTCAGAATGGCTAAAATCAAGAAGACAAGAAAGAAGTGTTGGCGAGGATGTGGGGAAAAAGGAACACTCGTGTGCTACTGGTAGGACTGCAAACTGATACAGCCACTCTGGAAAACAGTGTAGAAGTTCCTCAAAAAACTAAAAGTAGACTTACCATATGATACAGGGTCGCCTGGGTGGCTCAGATGGATGAGTGTCCAACACCTGATTTCGGCTCAAGCCACGATCTCGCGGTTTGTGGGTTCGAGCCCCACATCAGGCTCTGTGTTGACAGTGCAGAGCCTGCTTAGGATCCTCTCTCTCTCCTTCTCTTTTGAAAATAAATAAATAAACTTTATTAAAGAAATATTACCATATGATCCAGTTATTCCAGTACTGGACATTTACCCAAAGAATGCAAAAACACTAATTTGAAAAGATATGTGCAGCCCATGTTTATTGCAGCATTATAGCCAAATTATGGAGCAGCCAAGTGTCCATCAATAGATGAATGGATAAAGAAGACATGGTGTGTGTGTGTGTGTGTGTGTGTGTGTGTGTAATGGAATATCACTTAGTCATAAAAAGGAATGAAATCTTGCCATTTGTAATAATATGAATAAATCTAGAGGGTATAATGCTATGTGAAAAGTCAGTCAGAGAAAGACAAATACCATGTGATTTCACTCATATGTGGAGTTTAAGAAACAATACAAACAGGGGCGCCTGTGTGGCTCAGTCTGTTAAGTTGGCTTAGGACATGATCTCACGGTTCATGGGTTCAAGCCCTGTGTCAGGTTCTGTGCTGACAGCTCAGAGCCTGGAGCCTGCTTTGGATTCTGTGTCTTCCTCTCTCTCTGCTCCTCCCCTGCTCATGCTCTGTCTCTCTCAAAAATAAAATAAACATAAGAAAACCAAAGTGGGAGGCATCACAATCCCAGACTGTAGCTTCTACTACAAAGCTGTAATCATCAAGACAGTATGGTATTGGCACAAAAATGACACATAGACCAATGGAACAGAATAGAGAACCCAGCATTGGACCCATAAATGTATGGCCAACTAATCTTTGACAAAGCAGGAAAGAGTATCCAATGGAAAAAAAGTCTCTTTAGCAAATAGTGGTGGGAGAACTGGACAGCAACATGCAGAAAAATGAAACTAGACCACTTTCTTACACCATTCACAAAAATAAACTCAAAATAGATGAAAGACCTAAATGTGAGACAGGAAACTATCAAAACCCTAGAAGAGGAAGCAGGCAACAACCTCTTTGACCTCAGCCGCAGCAATTTCTTGCTTGACACACCTCCCAAGGCAAGGGAATTAAAAGCAAAAGTGAACTACTGGGACCTCATCAAGATAAAAAGCTTCTGCACTGCAAAGGAAACAATCAACAAAATTAAAAAGCAACATGGAATGGGAAAAGATATTTGCAAGTGACATATTGGATAAAGGGTTAGTATCCAAAATCTATAAAGAATCAACACCTGAAAAACAAATAATCCAGTGAAGAAATGGGCAGAAGACATGAATAGAAACTTTTCCAAAGAAGACATCCAGATGGCCAACAGACACATGAAAAGATGCTCAACATTACTCATCATTAGAGAAATACAAATCAAAACCACACTGAGATACCACCTCACACAGGTCAGAGTGGCTAAAATTAACAACTCAGGAAAACAGATGCTGGTGAGGATGTGGAGAAACGGGAACCCTCTAGCACTGTTGGTAGGAATTCGAACTTGCGCAGCAGTTCTGGAAAACAGTGTGAGGTTCCTCAAAAAATTAAAACTAGAACTACCCTACGACCCAGTAATAGCACTACTAGGAATTTATCCAAAGGATACAGGAGTGCTGATTCATAGGAGCATATGTACCCCAATGTTTATAGCAGCGCTTTCAACAATAGCCAAATTATGGAAAAAGCCTAAATGTCCATCAACTGATGAATGGATAAAGATGTGGTTTAGATATACAATGGAATACTACTTGGCAATGAGAAAGAATGACATCATGCCATTTGCAGCAATGTGGATGGACTGGAAGGTATTATGCTAATTAAATAAGTCAGTCAGAGAAAGACAGATATCACATGTTTTCACTCATATGTGGATCTTAAGAAACTTACCAGAAGACCATGGGGGAAGGTAAGGGTAAAAAAAATAGTTACAAACAGAGAGGGAGGGAGGCAAACCATAAGAGACTCTTAAATACAGAGAACAAACTGAGGGCTGATGGGGGGGGGGTGTGGAGAGGGGAAAATGGGTGATGGGCATTGAGGAGAGCACTTGCTGGGATGAGCACCGGGTGTTGTATGTAAGTGATGAACCACAGGAATCCACCCCCAAAACCAAGAGCACACTTCACACACTGTATGCTAGCCAATTTGACAACAAATTATATTTAAAAAAATAAATAAACATGAAATTTTTTTTTAAAAAAGAAACAATAGAAACAAAGAAAAAAAAAGAGACAAACCAAAAAACAAACTGTTAACTATAGAGAACAAACTGATGGTTACTAGAAGGGAGATGGGGAGGGGAGGTGAAATAGGTAATGGGGGTTAAGAAAGGCACTTGTGATGAGCATCATGTGTTGTATGGAAGTGTTGAATCACTATATTGTACACCTGAAACTAATTTTGCACTGTATGTTAACTACATTGAAATTAAAATTTAAAAATCTTTTATTATACTTTCTTTGGATTAATTCCATTTTTCCTAATATTTTAAGTTGAATACTTAGCTCATTAATTGTCACTCTTTTTTCTCATGAAGAAACTTATGTATAAATATTTCAGCCTATAAATTTTCCTCTAAGTAGTACTTTGGATGCATTTCAGCTATGCTTTGTTCTCTATACAGTACAACTATCTTTATAAAGGGTAAAATGGAACAGGCCGCTTTCTAGATTAAAATCTTTTATTGATTTTCAATTACACTTACAAGAAAACCCCCAATCTTTTTGGAGCTAGTGTGCCACCCTCTCCAGCCTCATCCTGTCCCACTCTCTTCCTCCTTCATGGCGGCTTAGCCACACCAGCTTCCACTCTTTCTTAGATGTGCCACATTCTTTCCCCTTAAGTCTCATTTCTGTTCTTTAGCACTAGGCTTAACTGCTATATCCATGAGAAGTCCCTAACCACTCTAAGTTAGCTCCCTAAGTCCACAGGGAAATAGTCTTTATCACATCCCTTATCTCCTTCATAACATTTATCACAATTGTATATATTTATGTTTAGTAACGTGGTTTTTTTCTGTCTTTCCAACTAAATTGTAACTTGCATGAGGAAATAGCTAGCAAACAGACTGAAATTAATGGAGTAATAATAGTAACATTAATTGCATAGAATATCAACACTATAACAAGGCATGTGAATACTGAGATTAAATACATACTTTTTCTTAAATTATTGAAGACTGTTCAAGTTATCTAAATCTGTTATAATAGAGATAACATATATAGTAGAGATAACATATATAATAGAGATAAAAATGGATTTTTTGCCCCAAGAATATTTTTTTTTCTGAAAGATTAAATTCTGCTATCATTGTCTGGGATTCCACTTGCCACCATCATCGGATGAGGCACCAACCAGAACCATAGATCCTTCTTATCCTTCTTTCTAGTCAGAGCACCAAACTGTTGGTTGGTGATGGCCATAGAGTCCACAGTGGAGGCCACATACAAATCCACCAACCTCCACAGATCCACTTCCTGCTGTGTTCAGTCAAGCCCTTGTTATAGTCAAGAAAGGACCACTGACAGCTTTCTCAGGCTTGGAGACTTTTTTTCCAGATATTACAAGATATATAAAGGTAGCCATAAGCTAAGATATGCAATGTAATGTGATTATTTCACACCATGGAATTATCTCTAACTTTTGTACTTTTGCCTTGTCTATAAATGATACTTTTGAGGATTTATTTAAAGGTCAAGTGTTGATGGCTCATATATTAAAGGAATTTATTAAGTAGCAAAAGTCCTTGAGACACAGAGAGAATACTTAAAACTTGAATCAAAATCTCTGAAAGAACTGGAAAAAGATGATAGACTGTGTAAAAACTATCGTTGAAATATTAAAAATAACAGAGGAAGAAAAGAAAATAGAAAAGAAATTTGCCATATTCTATTCAATGAACAAAGCACTAAGGAACAAAAAAAAATACATGAAATATACAATTTAAGCGATGATGTTTTAACTTTTGAATAAAGTAATTTTTATTTTTAGTAAAATGTGAAAAACTGTATGTTATTACCATGATCACTTAAAGTTATTGACATATTTTATATTATTTTCCAAGATTTGATACAATCCATCAATATGTATTTTATTTTACTAAAAACTTACAGACAACTGACCAAAAACCTGGCTCATGTGGTATATACTAGAAGCAGTAAAATTGTTTGGCAAATACATTGAAACACCTCCGAATACATACAAAAGTTACAACTGTTCTTTGATAAGTCTCCTTAGATATTTAAAATGTGGATAGTTATCAGGCCATTTCAGTTTAAAATTATTCATGAGAGAGAGCCAAAGCATAAGAGATTCTTAAAAACTGAGAACAAACTGAGGGTTGATGGGGGGTGGGAGGGAGGGGAGGGTAGGTGATTGGTATTGAAGAGGGCATCTTTTGGGATGAGCACTCGGTGCTGTATGGAAACCAATTTGACAATAAATTTCATATATTAAAAAATAAAAAAAAATTATTCATGAGAGAAGCATCACAAAGCAGAAAATGAATGTCCTCAAATACATCCGTATGTCGTAGTCCCTGTCTTCCCTTTTCAGCCCCTCGTTGATGACTGTGCATCAGGAGTCTGGGGACTGTCGTGCTATCAAGTGAACTCATCCTCCAGGCCCTCAGCCTTTGTCTAATCTGCTCTCCTGCCTTTGCTCCACCCACTTCACCTTGTGAATGGTACCACCAGGGGTGCCCTGCCAAGTGTGAGAATCCCTCTACCATCTCTTCACCGCCTTGACCTGACTATCACCAGGTCCAGTCAAATCTAGCTTGTTAATGTAGCATTAATTTACCCTTTCGCATCCATTTTCCACCCTTCCTTCCCTGGTTCTTACCTTTCTCTTGGGTGATGACATCATATTTACTGCAGTAAACTCCCATCTTGACACTCTCAAATTCACTTGTGATTGCTTCCCAAAGGATCTTTTTAAAATACACATTTGACTAGAGGACCCTCTCTGATTATTCATAAATAACTTGCAAATTATTTCAGCTGAAAACCCAAATTTCTTAACCGTCATGATATAGTCTTTTCCTGTACTAGTCCAGTCGCTCAGGTCCCACCATTGGAGACTAGATTGGAGACAGAGTACATATCCTCTAGAATATTTTTCCTCACTCTTCCCAGCAAAATTTATTATGCTTTGTGCTTCTGAATAGCTGTACTTTTTTCATATTTCTGGAGTCATATTTCTAAAACAGTTTAGTAAGTACTCATTTTTATAATATATAATGTTACAGACCCTGAGACCCGTGACTTTGTTTCCCTGGAGTCTAAGATCATGCTTGCCACACATGAAATGCACAATCAGGGTGTAAATTATAATGTATTGCAAGAATGATAGCCCCACCCCTTCTTCTCTTCCTCTGAGTCAGTACCTGGGATTTTCCCAGACCTGAACACTGCAGTGCAGTTTCCGGCAATGGTATATGGCAATGAAACATCATAACAATGGCATTATTTCATTATCAGGAACTATTTTCCCAACAATAATCATAAGTCTCCCCACAGTTTTCTAAATAATTTATTTTTAGATATATATACATTAAAGGTTTATTTTTTGATATTTTATCAGTTCTGTCTTTAAATATTCCAAAGGATTAAGCACTTAGGCATGTTGGGAATGGCAGGGATGAATTCCTTAGTGGAATATAAATTTGGTAAATTATAGAGTGGTCATATAACCTGTATCATCATGACTTCAAGTTTGCTTTTTGATTTTTCAGTAAGCCTCTCATAAAAAACAAAGCTTTAATCGTACTATATTGAACAGCCTCATCCCAGACCTCTGTAGATTTCATGGCATTACCCCCCAAAATTGTATGGCTGTAGTACCTCCATTGACTCCACTGATAAGCCAGAAGTCCTCTTTTAAGATTTCCTGTAAACAATCTGCCCATGAACAAACACCTCTTTGTTTTAGAGGAAATTTATTTTTTTAATATTTATTTATTTATTTATTTATTTATTTATTTATTTATTTTAAGTTTATTTATCTTAAAGAGAGAGAGAGAGAACACGAGCAGGGGAAGGGCAGAGAGAGAGGGAGAGCAGGCTCGGTGCTATCAGCACAGAGTCTGGGGCGGGGCTTGATCTCAGGAACCAGGAGATCATGACCTGAGATGAAACCAAGAGTTGGTCTCTCAACCAACTGCACCATTCAGGTGCCCCTAGAGGAAATTTCTTGAGTCAATATGCACAAGTATTATTCTTCATTATTTAGCCACGTCCCATTAAGTTCTGTTTTACTTAAGTGAGAAGACAGATCAGTGTTAACATTTTTGATTTTCCTACAGCTTCACTCGACTAAAAATGAAGCATACATACATACACACCTGAATCTAGTCAGGAAAGAATGCTCTCTTCTGATCAAGAATACCCGTCCTCATTGGACTATCATAATAGTAAGGAATTATTTTGTATTACATTAATAAGCCTTTAAATGTTTTGGATTTGTTCAGTATCAACATTTGTAATAGAAAATGTTATTCAGTTATAATTTATCATAAGGGTCAGTTTGGAGGAAGAAAATAATGTGCTAATTTGGAAAGTGCACTTGTGAATAATATTATCCATTTAAACCAGATAAAAGAAGACAAGATGGATGGAATGTTGAAAAACACTCGCATTTGAAAAGATGAGCAAGGAAATAAAGATAATAAAAGAGATTGCACAAAAGTAGAGAATACTAACATGGTTGTGAAAGACAAAAGACTCATGTTTCCAGAAAAAGACAATTGTTAACTGTGCAAAATGCTACAGGCAAAGCAAACCAAAGCATTCCTATCCCCTGCTTCTCAGGCACACCTACTCTTCCTTTCATCACGATTACATAGCCACATGGAAAAATAAGATTTTTGATGTGACTCCCTGAAATGTTCCACCTTTCCCTTTATCCCTTTTGCAAGATTAAATGTTCTAAGACCCCCACACCTACTCAAATCAAACACATAATTTGCTATTTGGAGGGGCAAATATTTTATTGAATTCTGAGGTCAAAACACTAACCAATATTTATTTTATTATATTCACATAACTCAATATCATGTTTCAGGTCTTATGGCTTTTTAGTTAAAACTGTGTAATTTTTAAAGTCTATAAGTATGTTCAAATTTTGGTTTTCTTCAAAACTAAAATAAAGGAGTGCTTAGGTGGCTCAGTCAGTTGTGTCCGACTCTTGATTTCAGCTCAGGTCATGACCTCACAATTCATGAGATTGAGCTCTGCACTGACATTTTGGAGCCTGCTTGGGATTCTCTGTCTCTGTCTCTGTCCCTCTCCTGTTTGTGCTCTCGCACTCTCTCTCTCTCTCTCTCTCTCAAAATAAATAAACATTTAAAAAATTAAAATAAAAAGGAAAAGGAGAAATTGGAAAAATATAGATGAAAAAATTGGCATACCAGTGATCATATTTCTAATATGTAAAATGATTCTTTAAAACGATTTCAAAATCGGTGTTTCAACAAACACTGAAAATTCACAAAAAAGAAAATCCAAATGACCTATCGATATCTGAACAAGTAGTCAATCTTTCCATAATAATTCATTTATTAATCCAACAAATACTTACCGAGACATATTTTGCATCTTTTTCAGATGAAAAAGCAGAATACCATTTTTCATATGAAACAATGGTAGTTCTAAAAATATGATACTATTCAGGGTTGATAAGAGTGTGGAGAAATGGGCACTTCTAAATCTCCCATTTAGATATGGGAGAGTTTCAAAGGGGTGTAGTATTTCTCCATGGCAGGGAGCCACATATTTCAAAAGTCGTGCATTTTCATTCACCTAGAAATTCTACCCCTAGGTAGAATTTATTTAAGTAAATAATCAGATATGTTCATAGGATTTATGTGCAACAATATTTATTGCAGCATTATTTATAATACCTCCCAAAGGAAACAAACAAAATGTCAAATGGTGAGAAATTGGTTAAATAAATCATGGTGTGTTTGTACAACATTTAATAAAAGTCATTTGGAAAAATAGTTAATGGCAAATATTCTTGATATGTTGACAAGTTTAAAAAGCAAATATTAAACTAATATATATGCTATCATCCTGATTTTCTGATTGTTTATAAATGTTTAAAAGTACCCCCAAATATAATACAGTTACATGTGAATATAGTATTTGCACATAATACTATAACATAAACCAAAACGTTGACAGTGATGACCTCTGAAGGCAGGACTCAGGAGAGTTTTTAAAAATGTGTTTCCTCATCCCCAAAGGCAAGGGAATTAAAAGCAAAAATGAACTACTGGGACCTTATGAAGATAAAAAGCTTCTGCACAGCAAAGGAAACAACCAACAAAACTAAAAGGCAACCAA
>NC_064809.1:46898880-46899408 GCF_023721935.1 Panthera uncia
ATAGTATATATAGAGTATATATAGAGTATATATATTGTATATATATAATTATATATATACTATATAGTATATAATATATATATACTTATATATTATATATATATTTATCATATATATATATAATACATATTTAGGGTAAAGAGAAAAAGACAGTGGAGGAAAACATTTGTACATAGATTAAGGTAATTTACAGATATAATATCATTATTTACCCATGTAACTTTACATATAGGTATAAGTTAAGAGAAGAAAAATGCAAAATAGTATGCTAACTCATAGTAAAACATGTGTAAATATGACAAAATATTAGGTTGTATTAGTCAAGATTCTCCAGAGGAACAGAACCCATAGAATATATATGTATACACACACACACACACACACACACACACACACACACACACACACGCATATACAAAGACAAGTTTTATCTATCCATATATATATATATATATATATATATAGAGAGAGAGAGAGAGAGAGAGAGGTTATATGTAAAAATTATATATATTATGAAATTTACATTAT